>NW_007578146.1:21199-189910 GCF_000690725.1 Stegastes partitus | reverse complement strand
AAAAAAAAAAAAAAACATTATCACAGTGAGGGATATGTCAATGATTAGCCACAACATTGATTTTAAAATAATACGGAAATCAGTCTGTAAATTAACGTTGTAAATGGATGGGTTTTATATAATATAAAATATAGCAATTATGTGTTGGTTTTTTTGTTTTCTCACAACAATTACTCTCATGTCTCTGCATTATTTACAACCCATCTGGGTGTTTGAACCAGTTGAAATAGTTTAATGTAATCATTAGTTGTTATTAGTTAATTAGTTAGTTCAATTCTAAAAAGTTGCACCAAGATCCTAAAAGACAAAAATGTCAGAGGAGTCAAAAACACTGCTAAAATACATATATTAATGTTATTTTTCACTGTCACTGAGTGCATTTTTAAATCAACATCAGTCCTCATCATAACTACCAAATATTCATTACTTTTCTGAATTAAATACCTTTTATGTGCATAGTGGCACTATTGGTTTTTTGTGTGTTTTGTTTTTAATTTAAAAAAAAAACACAATATATGAATTGTTTTGCATATACTAAATAGTAAAAAAAAACAAAAAAAAAACAGCATCACAGTCAAGGATATATCAATGATTAGCAACAACATTGATTTTGATGCAATAGTATTATTTTCTTCCCTTGTGTTCTTCTGTTTTTCTTATTTATATTTTATATATAATGTATGCACCTCACCCCTTTAATTTATAGTTGTGTTTCTCTTGCTGTTCTGCTGTCACTTTACTGCTGTGATGTTGCAGATTTCCCCTTGTGAGGCTGATAAAGGAATTCTATTCTATTCTATTCTATTCTATTCTATACTATTCTATTTTAGTGTCAGATTAATGACACCCAACATCAATGTGCCCATGGTGACATTTTTGTCCTCTTTCTTTCTTTCTTTCTTTCTTTCTTTCTTTCTTTCTTTCTTTCTTTCTTTCTTTCTTTCATAAAATTTGGTAAAGGTGTACATTTTCTAGGGGGATTTTGAAACTTTTAGCCTTAACCTCAGCGCCCCTCATGTGTCATTTGGTGTATCATGTATATGATACACCGAAGATAAACGGATGGTGATACAAACAGGGAATCATTCGAGACACAGGGAAGGAAAACACACAAGGAGGGATCTCACAGTCTCTCAAAACAATAGGAAATACTCCAGTATGATCTGTTTTGGACTTCTCTAGTGACTCATTGCTGCCCAGTGCCAGCCGAAGCAATCAATAATTTACAACAATTATTATTTCTATTGTGTGATTAAACTAGATGCAGACAGAAATAACAGATTCAGTATAACTACAGTGACTTACAACCTCAACTAAACATACAGTTCTTGATTGTAGAACTCTGTGAATGGTGATTATTTAGCTTCTAACACTTTTTTGTGTCTTGATAAATGCGTTCATACATAAAACAGTTGCACATGCATGAAGATCCCAGAAGGTGGCGCTGTTCGGCTTTAAAAGTTCTGCACTTCAAATTACAGTTGGCCCATAATATTAAGACTGCTTCTATAGTTGGCTATGATATCAGTCAGTAGAAAGTCAACAGGAAGAGACATATTTCTTCAGCACATACCTTCTATTTTGACTGATTTGGTCCTTTTATTGTCTTGCATTTTGCTCCACACTACAAAATTAGGAAGCATTTACACATGACTTGTTAGCAGATGTGCAGGAGAGCTGACGCGGCAGCATCGTGTGCATATGTGGATTTGTAAAGCAGTTAATGGCTCTAATCCCTCAACTCAAAGAGCACATGTTTTGCAGGAGGTGGAACACAAACTGTAACTACAGTACATGTTTTGGGACTCTGGGGATCTGTGAGTGCAGCGTAAAAACTGTAATGGAGCTGCAGTTGAAGGGGAAAAAGCAGTTCTGAATGAATGAATGAATCTTCTTCATCTGTCTGATTAGGTGATTGGTAATTTATTGTTGTGGATGAACTTGAAATTACACTTTATCCCTTTAAACTGCTACTGTGATTTAATTTAAAATGCAAAATCATGTTTCCTGGACATGATAAATCTAACAGCAAAATCATGTTTTACATTTTGTGTTTGGGGCTGCAAGGTGGCGCAGTTGGTAGCACTGTTGCCTCGCAGCAAGAAGGTCGCTGGTTAGCTTCTTGGTGAGGACCAAGCGGTGTGTAGATAATGGATGGATGGATTTTGTGTTTGGCCAAAGCAAATAAATAGGTTGGAAAAATGGAAAACTTTAAAAAATCAAATGATTCAAGTACATCTTATTTAAAGCAGTAGCATTAAAATTACTTATTAACTGGACAAGCTTAATTCAATTGTTACCAATTAAAGCTGATCCACTATTTCTGTTTTTCACACGTAAATAATCCTCAGCAGTCACTGATATCTGTTTTTAACCATCTAATGACACCACTTGTTGGGAGTCAACCACATGCTCTTATATTGACACTAAGCTGGTGACACAATGACACATCGCACAGTCATGTCTGTGTCAGGAAAAGATTTTCAACTCATGAATCACGTGTCAAGAACTTTAAAATGACAAATAGCCTGAATGTCTGTCAAAAGTTCAAGAATCATACGGGTCAGTTTTTTTTATCAGATCTTTCACACACTTTCAAAACAAGTCACCAGAAAGCCTGACTTTTTATATCATCTGATGCCGATTAGTCCGCAGCACGTACGTGAGGCTGAAATATGGGTTCAGGGTCACCTCTGCGGTTTCAAACGCACGGTCCCTGAACAAACAGGAATGACATTCGCCTCTGCAGCAGCCTTGTGTGGCAGGTGGTGACAAGTTGCTGTGCCGCCTCCCTCTGGGCATGAGGCACGCATTACAGATGTCCAAAAACATGCTTCTGTGGCATGAAGGGGGGGAAAAAAAAAAAAAAAAAAATTTGGCTTTGTGGATTTGCTCTCCCGCTGTGTGTTCTGACTCCATGTGTCTGTTAATCAGCATTTATCTGCCCTGAGGAGGAGGCCAGTCAGTCAATCTCTCATCACTCCGCCTCAACAGCCATTTGTATCCTTGTGTTTGTTTGCACATGCCTGCGATGTGTATATTATTTAGGATTAAATTGTTGCTTTAATTTCCTAATGAGTGTTTTTCCTTATTCACAAATAGAATAAAGCCATGTTAAGTCACAATGCCTTCCAAATCCCTCCTCTTTGCCGGCTCACTCTGTCATCCAGCGAATGTGTTGAAACTTCAAACGCTATTGCTTATTAGGAATGTGCCATAAGACTGTAAACTTCAGGGGCAGGGCAATAAAGCCGCACTGTGTGAGAACATCATTTTCACAGTTTACACAGCAACAAACTCATTCCTTTCACGGTCATTAAGTTTCACTATGAAGTTCCCATGTGACAGAGGCAGAGGAATGAGCAAAAAAAAACTAACAAAAAAACAAAAAAAAAGTGTAGAAATTTTCATCTTCTTGGACGTTCGAGCACAAAGGAATTTCACCCCTGACTCGCGTTTACGTTCCAGCCTCCTCCATCATACCAGTTCTGGGAAAAAGCGAAGAGAGCCGCAGTCGAAACATGTCAGCTGCCTTTCACATTGGCGGAGGAATGTTGGCGAGTCTTCACAATGTTGTCAGTCAGCGCGCCAGATAAGAGCTCTCAGTTCATAAATAAGATTGATGGCATTGCATACCACCAGTTCCTGCTCTGTGTTTTCCCATACAAGCTTCCCTGTCAAAAGCATCTGCGCTATCTCACCGGCTCATATCCTCTCTGTCCAAGTCCAGGCTTGCTTAGGTGTTTTAACATACTCTCCCCTCCATCCAGTTATCAGACACACCACCGCGGGACACGTTCTGATTTATGCTCTCTCGCTTGTGTGCGCGAGTGTAATTGGCAGATCGGTTTTGTAGGTTAATAGATGATGGATTGTTTATTGGCCTATCTGACATGTTTTAGACAGTAGAGAAGTTCCCCTGGAATGGACTGTTCAGTGTTGAATGCAATCACAGTCAGGATGCGGTAAAGAACGGTAAAAAGTTGAAGAAGCAGAGGCCAAGAGGTCAAGTTACAAAAAAAGGCTGAATCCTACATTTCCCATGATGCACCTCACAAACAAAGCCACTTCAAGCTCCACACAACAGATTGTATTCAGTGTTGTCTTTAAATCCAAACTGAGATCATCCTGGTTCATTGTCTCAGTATATACAAGGATTTATTCTATATTTGACCCAACACATGTCTGTTTGAGTTCATTTTTGAGGAAATCTTGCTTTTTTTTGTCGTGCTCTAACACATTTTTACCATTTATTTCTGATCTTTGTAAGGTTTAGTAGATTTGCTGCTGTTTTAATACGTCTCAGTGTAGTGGAGCATTGGAACAATCCCTGCAGAGAAAACCTTTTTTTTTTTCTTAATGTTTACCCTCCACCTGACGGTCAGAGCACTAAATCAGCACCCTTGTGAAGATTCCATATAATCTACTGCAAAACATGAAGCCTGGCAAAGTTGGTGAACTCTGTGAGAACACCAGAGACAGTTTTTTTTCTGTTCCTGACAAATTTAATATGTTGTGTTCATACTACTTGGGGTTTATAAACAGGAAACAATGACATAATTGATGGTAGTTAGATCGTTTACTCCTGATTTAACATCTACAAGCCAATAATTAGAAAAAAAGGGTTTGTGTTTTCTAATGATGTAGTTATAAATATTGGTTATCCATTAATCATTGCAAACAATCTCAAGTTGTAAATGGTAATAAATCATTATCAAGTATGCACTTGTTTTCTTGTGGGTTGGCTGAACCTCTTTTTTTTTTTTCCAGAAATAAGTATTAAAGATCTTTTTCACCGTTTTACAAACTCAAAAATATGTTCTGTGTGTGTGTTTATATGCCAGAGGAATAACATAAGCAAAAAAAAAAACACAAAACAGAGTGTTTCCACATTAAAATGGCAGCGTACGATGACAGTTTGAACAACAGCTCTTCACATTTCTGAGGTTTCAAACATAACAAACTGAAGAAACCAACCCTGTCAGGCTTTCCGAATCATTACGCTCCTCAGAATCAGTCTCCGGTTCCGATGTGTACGGCTAAATAACTCCAAAGTTAGAATTTGCCGTAAAGTAACGTCGAGTAATTTCATAGTCGTCGGTGAGCTGGTGTGCTAGAGCTGCAGTAAGTTGAGAGAAGTGAGCAGAGAAAGAGGCAGAGATTTCATCAATATGCACATTCTAGCGGAAGAAACAGAGCAGAGGTACATCTAAGTGATTTTAAAGTGATTGTTTTCATGGGGGAAAAAAATAAAATATGTTATCCATATGAGGGCTGCAGGGTGGCGCAGTTAGTAGCACTGTTGCCTCGCAGCAAGAAGGTCGCCGGTTTGCGTCCCGGTGGGGGCACCGGAATCTTTCTGCGTGGAGTCTCCATGTTCTCCCCGTGCAGCGTGGGTTCTCTCCGGGTTCTCCAGCTTCCTCCCACACAGTCCAAAAACATGTTGAGGTTAATTGGTGATTCTAAATTGTCCGTAGGTGTGAATGTGAGTGTGCTTGGTTGTCTGTCTCTAAGTGTAGCCCTGTGATAGACTGGTGACCTGTCCAGGGTGTCCCCTGCCTTCGCCCTGAGTCAGCTGGGATGGACTCCAGCCCCCCACGACCCCAGTGAGGATTAAGCGGTGTATAGATAATGGATGTTATCCATATGCACAGAGAGGAGTTTTTATCAGTTTCTTCAAGTGACCAACACTTCTGTTTTGGGCCCGAAAATTTAAGTGAGGATCCTATCAAAAACAACTGAAATAGTTGTTTTGTTTTGTTTTTTTTTAACTTTAAGTCCAGTAATCTTAAATTATATCAGTTTTTGTTGTGACTGTGTTTTGGCTTTCAGTTCTCCTGAGTATAACTGTGTCCAGTATTTCAAGCCGGTAAGTTGTTCCTGCATCTTGGAGAGCTTACCACACCTCCTCTGTGGATTCAGCTTGTCTTAGTCTTTTTTTCTCTTCATATAATCCCAGAGTAACTCCATGATGTTGACATCAGGATTCTGTGTAGATCATGACATCTGCTGCGTGAAACCCTCGATCCTTGTGTTGCTGAAGATCGCCTCTTATGACCAACTGTATGTTCGGGGCTGTTGTTGTTGTATGATAAACAGGAAGCTAAACATCTAACCTGCTTTCAAACTATGGCTCGTATTAGAATGTCCGAATCAGAAATGTGTGGTGAATGATGTGCTAGATTTGCTGTTACATTTTATTTTTGACAAACCAAACCACAGTGGATGACTGGTGAAACATGAATGCACACTGATGACACCATAACATTCATTGTCCTTGTCATTGTCCTGCTGCATTGTGAAATCTCATTGTCCGCGTTGCTCAGCCGCCCCAAACTGGTACAAGTCGATATCTGTGGCTCTGTTCTGTGTGTGTGTGTGTGTGTGTGTGTGTGTGTGCATCAGAGAGATCTATTTGGAAACAGACACCACACAAGCGAGCCCTCCATTCTCTCATCTTCATATCCAACGGCATGTCCTGAACCGCTTCGTAAACACCTCCGGGAAGGCAACGAGAAGCATTTCGGAACGCGTGTTTTGCAAAAGGTGCACAGGAATTTCAAACGGCATTAGCAGCTAATCTGGGAGAAACCTGTCTTTGTCACGTATAGAGTTACGTGTCGCTATGAGAATGCGATCTATGTCAAGCATGCTCTTCATGGCAAGAGGAGAACAAGAGAGCAGGCCACCCGAGAAAGTTGAACCGAAAAGAATGCAGCTCTGGTATTCATTAATGAAGAGCACTCTTCTCTGTGGTGGAACGAGGGGGACGGGGGAATGAGGAGATGGGGCAGAGAGAAGCAGAAAAACGTGGATTCTCTAACACCTAGCAGCATATTTGTGATTTCATTACGACACCAGTTCACTGCCAACATTATGAATGAAGTAAATCACAAGCCGGTTAATGTATATCAGAGTATTTTATTGCTTTATGAAATGTTGCATGAATTCAACTGTAAAAACCTTCATACTGTTTTAAGTTCACAGAAATGTCTGTTTGAAGTCAACACTTGGTTGGTTGTGTACAGCTTGACAAGACCGTGATTGTCGGCACATAACTTACAACAAACAAACATAAACTCTTTGGCGTCCGGCTCAAAGCACTATCTGTAAATAACAATACAAACATCTGTATAAAATATATAATAATAATAATAATAATTAACCTGTTTGTTAGTTCAAAGCTCACAGTAAACAAAAAAGGAAAAAAAAAACAACCAACACGCTGTTTTCAACTTTTGCCCTTCAGTGGCGACCAGACCAGCAGAGTCCCCCACATCAGGACACGCACTCATACTGTAACCACGCATGCAAACATACTTTGAGAATAAAAATAAAATAAAAAGCATCAGAAACAAAAGACGATGAACTCAACGCCGTGATGCTGCACCGTCCCAAAATTACAACACCAGGTCTGTGTCAGTTTGGCAAAAATAAAAAATAACAAAATTGTCTTTTATATATTATGCAGCTCAGCGTTCACACACCTCAGAACCTTCGTAGAACCAGCTACTCGGGGCTTAAGAAATATGAGCAGCAAGAGCATTTAGATTAACAGTGTTTCATGTGTTATCAGCTTAAATTAATCAGCACAGGGGGAGTCTTCCAAACAGACAACATCTATGTGATGGGAATGAGATTACTCAGATTAAATCCACATTTTTTGGAGAGGAGGGGAATGCGGGTCACATAGATAACCTCTTACTGAATATTTGTCTAGAGGAGCATGAGGCTTAAGTTAATATTTGGGGAATGTGGAAACCAGATAAGATAAATATGTAGCTTCTTAACTCACTGGATTGGGGAAAGAAATAAAATGAATAATAAAAGGGGAAGGGGGGGGAAAGCAGCAATTATATAGATATTTATATAAATATTTTGGCATACACTCTCTGAGAACATGTTGCCCTATTACAATCCACAATACTGTCCAAGTACCTCAGAAGATTCATCTTTTGTCACTCTGCCCGGCACGCTGCCTGCAGCTGCCCAGCTTAATGAAAGTTGGAGCACAGCTCCGTCTCAAAAATGTGAAAAGTCTTTTTTTTTTTTTTTTTTTTTGTGCGTTGGCCTCTTTTTCGCAACATTCTCTCATCCAATATTTTTCTTCCATCCTCTCTTCTTTCACTCTTCACAGAATTTTGTCTCATTCAGAATCCACCCATCGATTCTTTAAATGAAGATTTCCACTGCTTCTGACTCCAGCTCGTCCAGGCCTCTGAAGGGGTTTAATAGCAACTTCTTAGGCGCTGTCTTGTCTGAGGAGAAAAAAGAAAGAGGGGAATAGATAATTATTATAAATGTTTTAAGGTTAAAAACGGTGGAGAAAAGTCCAGCATGCAGCTCAATGACTAAAGGTTAACAGACATTTTCCACAGTCAAACACAGCACTCTGGTGAATGTGCTCAGTCAACAGATCCGCATTATTTCCTAACCATGCACATTCCACAGGGCCCACATTATGAACCATGACCTGGACAGATGGTGTCCGATTGGCTGGTCAATCCGCAGCATGGTTAATCAATGTGTGCGTCCATGGAGAGGAGGCCAAAAAAAAAAAAAGTCTGCTTGCATGCTGTATGTGTGTGTGTGCAGGATTGCTTCTGTGCAAAAATATTTAGCATTTGAGTTTTATACTGAGAGTACCACTGGAGCTTGTAAACAAATGCTCTCATGCATATTTGATAGATCACTCACCACTGTTGAGCTTAGTAGTTCTGGCAGCCTCACTGGTTTTGGGTCCCTCCACCTGCCGTTCTAGTGTTCCAGGTTCAGACTGAGCGGAGAACTGATGGTTTGGCAAAGTCTGGTCATCTGACAGACTCTTACCTGAAAGGCAGCAGCACAGAAAATGTCAATCAAATGTCAAATCTATTCATACCTTGCACACTTTTAAATGGGATATACAGCGCACATGTAATGTCAAACATACAGGAGGCCGCACTGCCTCGGTCACATCAATTATTAAAAATGAGATCATTATTCCCCTCACCTCGACTCTTAGTGCTGCTCTTGGTGGTGCTGATGGAGGGAGTGGAGGAGGCGGGTCGGAGAGGCGCCCCTGCCGTGTTCAGGAGGTTTGTTCGGGGACTTTGCTCGTCCCTCCGGCCTTGATCCTGGTGCAGCCGCTGGTTGAGGATCTTGATCACGGCATCTTTTTCCAAGATCTGAGCGTAAAGCGCGCGGATCCTGACAAACACGAGGAAACACGTCAGAAAACCCAACAGTGGCAAATGACGAAAACTCTGTCGCGATTTGAGAAAAAGCAAGGTACCTGTTCTCCATCTCCTGGTTCCTGTGGTCGGCAACTGGCAGGTCCTCGTTGAAACTGTTGTTAGAGGAGTGGCAGGGTGAGTGGTTAATGATGGTGGTGTCTCTGTGAATGAAACAAGCAACGGCCTGAGCTTGATTCAAATTCAAATGAGCTGAGAAACATCTGAGCACCGAGAGTTGAGCGCAGCAGTCTTTACCTCTGGGCAGCGGCAGTGGCAGCCACCTCCATGGCAAACTGTCTCATGGTGCTCTCCTCCAGGTACTTCTGCTCCCAGCGCACCATGTCTGCTTCCAGGGCCAGGATTCGCTCCTCGCGCTCACGTAGGCGCTCTTGAAGCGAGCACATAGTCACTCCTGGAGGTTGAGACTGCCTCTGAGATAAAGAGAGAAAGTATGTGAAACAGTCGGTGAGACATACTTTACATTACAGCCCTATTCACAGCAGCAGGTTTCATAATGGCTGCTCTAGGACAAGAGCTTTACCTGTTGTGCCCTCAGACTCCTCAGCTCCTGCTCCAGTCGTGTCCTCAGCTTCATCTCCAGGCTCTCCCTCTTCTCGCAGGTGGACTGCAGCTGAGCCAGTGCACTCTGCAGCCTCTCCACCTTTTCCACATACGCCCTCTTCCTCCTCAGCTCGTCCTCGAGCTGGCGACCCCGTCCCCGGGCCGCCTCCAGGGCCTCCTCCAGCCGCTTCGCCCTGCCGCTCTGCTCCTCGGCCGAGGCTCGCAATCGCTGCAGCTCCCGCTCTACGCGCTCCCGCTCAAAGTTCTGCTCCTCGTCTGAATCAAACACAAAGTGAGGGTGGTCAGGTTAAGTGCATGCTAATGCGTGAGGATTAGAGTCAAGGATTTAGTCAAACGCCACAGCATTGGACAGGATGTGAGCGCTTTCACTTGAAATATGAAATCATTTCAAACTTCTCTGAAGTCTGCTCTCGGAAAAAGAAGAGGGGGGAAAATATCTATGAGCATTCCACATTGTCTCCCTCCGGAGTCCAACACAGTAATAAGTACCAGAGTTGCTACATGGTGGCCAGTGTTCTTCATTTAGCAAAGCACTCCTGGAATGCTGAGAGGAGGAAGGAGGAGGAAGGGGGGGAGAAAGCTGCCCTATCCCTTTGACCCACATAGCGCTGAGAATTCCTCATCAAGGCCATACAAACACCACCACTCTGCTTGAGTCCAGTTCCTTAAACAGACAACATAAATCACACTCCCAACAGGTGGGGGTGTGGGGTGGGGGGGACCTCATTTCTACCACTTCCACTGCCGCTCTGTGATTTACAGATGGTTCATTTCCTTTGGCAAAGAGGTGCGCGGATTGAATTCCCTATTATTAAGCCTTCTTACCAAATAAGCTGAGGTTATGCAAGTGAAATTCCTGCATGCAGGATGCACTTAGCTACAAAAAAAAGGGCCCCACGCTGTGCAACAATCCAGTCCAATTGAGCATGTTGATTCCGAAGGAGGATGTAACACAGAGCAGCAGAGAGGAATCTGGCCTCACAGAACCATGCACTTACTCTGTTCGAGGAGTTTCGCCATGATGTGCTGGTTATGGTCGGCTGCCTCCACTTCTTTTGCAACATGCGTTCTGGCATTTTCCAAGTTTTCTGTGATGCATGAAAGGTTTAAAATTAGACGGAGCTGTTTAACCGTGTAACTGCCGGAGCAGCTATGGCACAAATGTGGGTGATTTGTGTCTGTACCTCTCAGGTCTCTGTTGAAATCCTGCAGCCTCCTGATCTCAGCCACCATCCTCTTCCTCAGTGTCTGCTCCAAGTTCTCCCTCTTACTGCTGCCCTGCATCAGTGTCTCATAGGCCTCCGATATACGCTGGATCTCCTGCTCCAACTGGAAAGGGGAGGGAAGAAAAAAAAAAAGAGGAGAAGGAAAGAGGGGAGGTTTGGAGAAGAGGAAGAAGAAAGGAGAACAGAAATGGAGAAGAAGGAGGATTTTTTTGGTTAACCTACTTCACATGCCAGAGAGGAGCTGGAATGTTGATTCATGTTGTTAGAGTAAAGATAAACATATGGGTACATATGTAGCTGTGTGTATACAGTACAGTCTGTGTGTGTGTGTGTGTGTGTATGTGTGTGTGTGTGTGTGTGTGTGTGTGTGTGTGGTATAATTCTGAGAAGGAATTCAAGCCCGCACCACTCCCTGTGAGCCTGATTTATATCTACATTCCTGAGGACTGATAGCTGTAGTTCCAGGTGTGTGAGCGCACAGGAGCGTGTGCGTACACAACACGCCGCAAAGCACGACTTAGCATGCGCACACACACACACACACACAGGTTTGGGAAGGCTGCCAGTGGAGGGAAGGTGTGCATGCCTGTGCCTGGGTTGTGGAAACGGCAAAGAGACACCCACCATTACAGCAGTCACACAGGCATGTTTACTCAGGGCTGCGGCCTGACGGAGAAAACTTTCCAACCCCGGCAATTATCATTCTTTAAGGCTGAGACAAGGCGAGGGCCATGTGACATAACTCCCGCAGAGAGTGGAGTGGATTTTTACAAAGATTGGCAAAGGTGTCAAATGTCATTTCAAGCGTGCTGAACTAATCGTATTTCAGGCCCGTTCGGTCAGAAAAGCAACAGGAAAAAGTTGCAGAAAAAAAAGAGCTATTTGGTAGAGGAAAAAAAAAAAAAGGGCTTTCCAGATTTTATACTGCAGCCTACCACCTGCTGCTGACCCTCTCCCAAACAGCCATTAGCTGCGTGGGGGTCGCAGCCCAATCGACTAGCTGTGTGACAAACCCCACATTACACAGAAAATCTATGGCCTCCCTGGAACTAAAGCACACACACACTTTCTAGCCTCCACTAGGTCAGCCACACAATGAAAGGAGTGTGTAAACACAGTAGCAGGCTGTGACCTCTGTTTGTGCCGCTGCGCTATGGAAGGTAGCAGCTGCTGATCTCATCTGTCCGTCCAGATGAGGGAGCGTGCCTGGAGTTGGATATCAGGGAAGCAACTGTGGAGCGGCGTTGGGTTTCTCAGACAGGTGGCTCAGATGGAGGCTGTTGTCTGGACGTTGGCGTTTCCTTCAGATTCATTTGCCATCTTTAGTGGCTGCCAGTTCTTTCTAGACTGTAAGCCTGCCTTTTGTGCTATTTGACGGATGTTGGGGCGTCCCTTCCTTTTGTGTTTTCAGTAAAAAGTGTAAATGTGCCTTAACTGTGGATGCTCTCATTTCTTAACATGATCTGTGAGGTGTCAGCTTCATTAAAATACTGGGTTTTTTTTTCTTTTTACCTTCTGAATGCGGCTGGTCTTCTCCCTGTGCGCTTCCAGCTCTTGCCTCAGCCTCTCGTTCTCCATCAGCAGCAGCTCCACCTGGTTGGGCTCCTCCAGGCCAGCAGGTGGCAGGCTGCTGAACATGCTGTAGCAGGGAACTTCCGCTGGCTCCACTGACTGGACATACCTACGACAGAGGTGTAGTTTAGTACAAACTGGGTATGAACTGAAGGCCAGGCTCATGTTAACTCAATCTGTTTGGTGCAGATAGTTGGAGGTATGAGACAGGACTTTATTTCGGAGCGAGGCATCTGAAATATCACTCTATTCCCATTAACCAGCGGACAGACAAGCTGACTCCGGGTGGCTTGAAAGAATGTAAAAGCCTATATGAGGAACATAGTTTTGTGGAAGCATCCAAGGCAACACAAGCACGCGAAACTATCCTGTTTCAGTATGCCAAACATTACAAACACCTACAGGGCTGGACTTGTTCTCCTATAAGCATTACAAGGCGGAAATAGGAATTTGGTATGCGGCCTACGGTGTGACTCACATTGATAAGTATGTGTTTACGCATGTGAAACACAATGATGATCACTGGGCGGGCTCTCGTATAAAAATTAGACCACAGAATATGATGTAATGCTTCCACAGTTTTACAAATCATGCACACACTAACACAAATATGGTCACGTCCTCCTTTTAGTACCTGTGCTGCTGAGGCTGCACTGGCTCCTGGACCTGGTGGGGGATAAATCCTTGGCTCTGGATGGGGGCCGAGTACTCTGGAGGTGGGCACCGTTTGTCCATGCTCGGCCCTGTGCTCTGGGTGCACTGTGGGGCGTAGTAGGGGAGCTCGGGGTAGCTGTGAGAGGTGATCTTGATGGCCTCAGCTTTAGCTGCTGCATCGTGCCTCTCCAGAGATATCTGCATGCGATGCTCGCTGAGCGACCGCACATGGCTGCACTTTATCTCCATCAGATCTGCCTCCTCATGGAAGATCCCATCATGCATCAGCTTCCCCTCGTGGAGCTGCCTGATGGGTCCTGCAGGGGCCCAGTGGGAGGCCAGATACTGAGAATGCGCCTTGGCCTGCTCGTAGGTCGGCAGAGCTTCCCCATGCAGCTGGTAGCCGCTTTCTGAGTGGTGGTAGTCCCCCTGGTGCTCCTGGCCCTGGGGCTCCTGTCTGGCGGAGAGCTGGGGGAACAGAGGGTCCTCCTGGGTGAGACTCTCCAGAGAAGATCTCGGGCTCCTGCTCATGTCACCTCCACTGCTGGGGCCACTGTTGCTCCCGCTGCCTCCTCGCAGGGCCTGCTGCTGGATGGCTAGTAAGGTGCGGGTGTCCGTGGGGTTCCCATAGCGGAGCTGCTCCTGGATGAGCCGGTGCAGGACCGTGCCGGACGGCTCCTCAGTGGACGACATACTGCTTTGTGTAGGTTCTCTTTAAAGATCTGTTGTTGTTGTTGTTTTTCTCAGTGTGGAAGTATTTAAATAAATCAGCTGTGAACCTGGAACACAAAGGAGATGAGTAAATAAAGTGTGAGGTGGCAGAAACAAACATGAGACAGAAGAAAAGTGGAGGCCTTGGAAACAACAGTGACACTTGGAGTGTATGTATTATGTAAATATACAGAATGAATATTACATGGAAAAAGCTGTAGTCTTGAGTTTAAATCACCAACAGCGACAACACAGTGATGTGGACACATTTTCCACAGCAGGCAAAAAAAAAAAAAGAAAAATGCATGCGCCAGAAATTCCACTCTCACGGGGGAGCAAAAGCGCACAAAACCGCGTTGTAAAATAACTTCGCTCTAATGGCACACTAGTCGCTGTAAATAGCTTTAAATTCCCTCATAACAAACTCCATTCTCAAAAGTTCACAGCACAAGCACCACTGCAGCTACTTTATTCATGTTTGTGTTCGTTTCTTTATTTCTTTCCTCTCGTTTGTGGCACAGAAAGGAAAAAAAAAACTCCTCTTACCAGCTCACGCTCTCATCGTATCCAAAATCCTCGCTCTCGAAGTCAAATCCAGAGTAGTTCCGCTTATTTTTCCATCCGTTTCTTTTCCTTTTTAGACTCAAACGTGTCTCATCTTCGTCCCCGCGGACTCTCTGCCGCGCTGCGCTCTCGCTGTGAAATGATTGTGGAGAGAGCAGGCGGCGATAATAAGTAACCGAGGAGGGACTGAGGTCGGAATGCCAGGAATGTAAAACGCGAGGTCCCTCGGGGATCAAAAGCGTAAAACCACACGGGAGGAGGAGGAGGAGGAGGAGAGAGGCTGCACTGCGCTTTATTATTACCAATGAAGAGTGAAAAAAAAAAGCACAGAGAAGGGTATTTGTTTTACCAAGCTTGGGGTGAATGTCTTAAAATAAATGCATTCATGTTTAGAGGGAAGATCTTCATTTCTGGAGCAAAAAATCTCCCTCAGATGAGACTTCTCAGTGGCAGCATCGCACTATTTTGGTTTTGTCTGATATCTGGTGGTTAATGAGCTTTTTAGATGATTTATTTAAGATAAAGTAGCACTGTTAATACAGCACAAGGCATTTCAATTCTATTTTAGTGCAAATGAATCAGTAAGAAAATGCAAAATGATCAGTGGTACACATATTATAATGCATCATATGATGCAAATATAGGAAACAGCTTAATCTGAAAGTTGATAAATAAAAGTAGGAAATGGAAAAGTGCATAAATGAAAATGCTCAGCAGCAAGTATTGTAAAATTGTAGGCCTGTGCAGGTATGATACTTGAGTAGATGTGCTTAGTTTTCACTGGAAAAGAAGAATTTAATGTGGAAAAAGTTCTGAGTTATCTCAGAGTTAAAGATTCATTCATTATCCACATGTTACTAGAAACCGTATTCAAGTAATTTCAATTTATATAGCGCCAATTCACACAGTAAGTCCTCTCAAGGTAGCTCATATTGTAGGTTAAAGATTTACTATTATATTACATTACATTACATTATATATAGAAACACAACCAAGCCTTTGAGCAGCTTTTTGGTAGGTAGAAAAAAAAGATTTACAGAAAGAAACCTCCAGCAGAACCAGGTTTAGTATCAGCAGCCATGTGTCTCCACTGGTGAAAGTCAGAAAGAGGAAAGAAAAGCAGATAGAGCTCAAAAAGACAACACATTAGACGACAATAAACACTATAGGAGGATTGTTGAAGCTGCTAACTGCAGAGTAAAAATGTGCAGCAACCTACAGAGGAGACAAAATACAAACTGCAGAAGAGAGACACAAAGTTCAAGACATGCAATGATGCTATAAGATGAGAGGAGAGAAGAGGTGCTCAGTGCATCATGGGAAGTCCTCCAGCAGTCTCGGCCCATAGCAGCATGACTAAGGGGTGGTTCAGGGTCACCTGAGCCGGCCGTAACTATAAGCAATGAGGAACGATTTAAAGCTAATCTTGAATGTAGAGAGGCCAAACTGGGAGCTGATTCCACAACAGAGGAGGCTGATAGCTGAAGGTTCTGTCTCCAGCAGCATCAAGTGAGCAGTCTGAGGGAGAAATGCTGTAGGTTCTTTAAGATTCAGTGGAGCTTGGTCATTATGCACTTTTTGTGTGAGGAAGACGGATTTTGAATTCTTTTCTGGGTTTTACAAGCAGTCGATAAACATGAGTTCATGGGAGAAACATCTCCGTAGTTCCTGCCAGAACTCTGGATGCAGCATCTTGGATCAGCTGGTGTTATTAGGACATCCTGATAATAGGAAACTACAATAATCCAGCCTGGAGCTAACATGTGTTGAACTGTAGGCCCGTCTGAAGTCAAATCTGACATTTCATGCATGTTGAGACTCTTAAGGTTATGTTCGCAGTTAATTTGAATTAGTCATTTGAGCGTTTACCAACTGCGCCCTCAGGATTTCACAGATAATTACAACCAGTTTTGGTTCTTTCCAGGAATATTCCCAGGAAATCGTTCAAAACGAAGGAAGTTCTGAGTCATAAAATAAAGGATTGCCTTCTTTATTGCTAATACATTGACTCTGTAGTGTGTTAGCAAAGGTTCTTTCATCTGGTTTATTGACTATAACGTCATTATTTATATCATGTCATTTGTTTTGCATTTGAAATTAAAAGTAACTGAAACTACACAAAACAAAAAATAATGCAAAAGTGGAGTGAATAGTATTGCACTCGCTTAACATTTGGCAGTTTTTCTTTTTTTCTTTTTATGCCCAAAGAAAGAAATCCAGCCTCGTGGCATTCCCTGCAGGTCACTATGGGTAAGTTAAAACTCTGCTGCTGCAAGTGTGTCGAAGCTGTTGCATGCCTTAAATATGAGCGTGTGCTTGTGCGGTGTGTGTGTGTGCAGCAGCTGTCCCCAGGAATCTGAGGTCTTTGTGTCCCCTTTCCTGCAAACATAGTGGCTCTTTGTACCCAACGTGGTGCAGGAGGACGCCGCACTGTGTCCAAATCTCAAACCTGCAGACGCCGTTTCTCTGCAGCGAGACGAGACTACATGCAAGAATCTCAAGATGGATGGACGCAGAGGCGGTCACGATAGGCCAGACCGCAACCAAGTTGGACATGTGGCCGCTACGGGAGAGGAACGTGCATTTTTGTTTCCTTAAAGAGATAAACTTGCCGCCTTGAGAGGGAAAGTAAATCTTTATGACTGGCTTTATTTCTGTCAAAGCCAAAAGACAAGTCTGAGCTATTTATTACCAGCTTCAACCTAACGGCGGCTATATTGAGGACTTTAGACGCGACTCTGACTTTTATTGTGGGCCCTTTAAATAGCCGAGGTTTTAGTCATAACATACTAATCATATCTCCGAGCAGCAGAGGGAGAGACGGAGAGAGGGAGGGTTACAGATGCTATCCTGCTTCTGCATATTCCACATTTTCCCTCCACAGGTCCCCCCCCCCGCCTCTTCTCCTGAAACTGAATCACATGCAAACTCCAGCTGAGTAGGTAGAGAGATGGGTGCAATCAAAGCTGAGTAGATCACAGTCATTGATTGCTGTACAGTAGGTCACTGCCTTCAGGGTGGATATCTCATTAGACTTGAAAATCTATCGGCCCCATGAGCTGCTATTGAGCCGTTAATGGTGTGTGTGTCCACAGTCATCTGTCTGGCTCCTTAATTAAACACACACACATTCCCATCATGTTTCAGATGCTGCGTATTCTTACAAGGGCCCTTCTTCTTTTAAAAAAAAAAAAAACATGCAGACACTCCGTCTCTGTGGGCGGCACTCGCATGGAGACGACTGGTCAGCAAAGTGGAACATGTTTGCATTTCCCCCTTCAGGTCCAAACTGTGAAGCAGCACAGTCTCCACCTTTTTAAAAAGCCTGCTCATGTCATTTAACACCATCTCACTACTTCCTCTCCTCCCTCCCAGTGTGTGTGTGTGTGTGTGTGTGTGCTGGTGGACAACGCCTCTGGTCATTTTGTCCTCCATTGTTGCATGCTTCCTGTGAACTTGCAGAGGAATGCGAGGCTGACCCTTTGAAAAATTATGGATGCCTTCAAAAAGTCATTACAGGAGATGAACATCTAAAATGGTGTGCCACAAAAAATTCCTCACTGTCTGTCTGTCTGTCTGTCTGTCTGTAAGTGTCGAAACCCCGAACCAGAGAATAAAAAAAACGTCCATTTCATGAGTTATTCCGTGTTTGTGAAAAGAAGAGTGGCACTGAGGAACATCTGAGAACACCCTGCGAACTAGAACACAATTGTGTTGTTGCTATATACAGTAAACTCATATTTCTCTTGAGGTTTTGGTGGAAACATGAGCACAAATGAGGCAACAGTGAGAGTAGTCAAACTACCAGTTACACAACTGGAAACAGTCTGACTCTAAATTTACTCATCTGAGCGGTGTGTTAAAGTCAGTATAAAAATGTCTTTGTCAAAAGGGAAAGAGGCAGGAAGACAAATGTGTGTGCGGGGGAGTCCTTAAAGGTGCAGACGTCTGTTTTAACAGTTCTTTGATCAACTTGAGGCAACTTTCTTGATTTGAAAAATCATCAAAATGCCTCCAGTGCAAATTTCCTGATATTAAAGTTCATATAAAACATTATGTCCATCCATCCATCCATCCATTATCTATACACCGCTTAATCCTCATTAGGGTCGTGGGGGGCTGGAGTCTATCCCAGCTGACTCAGGGTGAAGGCAGGAGACACCCTGGACAGGTCACCAGTCTATCACAGACAACCAAGCACACTCACAGTCACACCTACGGACAATTTAGAATCACCAATTAACCTCAACATGTTTCTGGACTTGTGGGAGGAAGCTGGAGAACCTGGAGAGAACATATTTTAAGTCAGCTGCCGAATATCGTGGCAAATTTTAATGTTTTAGCAAACAACAGGAGAACAGAAGTGAATGGCAAACAGTTTGGATGAAAGAAATAGTCTCATCGTTTACTAAAGTAAAAGTACAAATGCAACACGGTAAAAATGCTCAGTTACAAGTAAAAGCATTGAAAAATGAAAAATCATACATAAGTAAAGGCACATACAGTGTTTAACAGATGTATTAAACCACCTGTCTGATTTGTTAAGCAATATTTGAAGAGTTCATTTGCCAAAACAGAGAACTTCATTTTTGTTGATTTTCAGAAAACTTGTTTTTATGTTGTTTGCTTGAGATAATATCAAACCAATATCAAATGTCAAACTGAAGCTGAGTGGATTTGACTCAGTAGAAATGACAAATGACAAAAAAAGAGATAACTTAAGTTTGATTGATATTGTCTCAGGTAGATGCTGAAAAAGCAGGTTTTCTGGCGGTTTGTGAAGACGGAATTATCTGTTTTTGCAAATGAACTCTTCACATATATTTTATAGACCATCCAGCATCATGAAGTGCTTTAATTCACATTCAGCTCTCGATATTTTACCATTTTCAACAGGAATGAGGAATTTCAAACTGAAAAATCTGAGCCGGCTCACCGGGCTTCTCTGAGATGTCAGAAATTAATCAAGCATAACATTCAACCACTAAAACTAGTTTTTCTGTTCAGGAATGCAAGTAAACAACTATAATTCTACATATTAATGAAGAAATAATAACGTGCTTTACTATTTATTTTGTAAAAGAGTAAATTTGAAAAGAACAATAATAATTATGTTTTAGCATTAAACATATCATTTGGGTTAAAGAGCTTCTACATTCTGGTGTATTAAATATTACAGAAACATAAGAAATGATTTTGGTAATAACCAGTTTAGGCGTAAACCTTACACTGGGTGGTGGTCTGATAAATTTGTTAAACACTGGACATGGTAACAGCAAAATGTAGTGAAAATATTTAAGTAAAAGTCCAGGTTTGATCCCTCTGATGGATATATTATCACACATGACATCATTAGATTATTAACGGTGAAGCATCAGCGTGTCAGCAAGCGCTTTATATCCAGTTTTACATACAAGGACACCAGATAAACCCAGAGGGCTCCAAACATGATTAAAGGAAGAGGAGAGAAGAAAAGTTCTAATACACAAATCTGCTTTCAGTTTTTGGACTTTTGATTTTTTTTATTGGTGAGATATGTCATCATCTGGATATTTATTGAAATGAAACCATGTGAGAAGTTAGGAGGAGCTGCTAACGACTCACAAACATCTGAACTGTGACCTCAGCTCACCACCACTGCTTATTGTGAGATGTCCAAAGACAGAAAGTATGAAATGGAAATATTAAAGTAAAGTACATGTACTTTCCACTGCATTTACTTCAACAGCTTTGGGAAATGTTATACTTTATAATAATGATAATAACGATTGGAACCTGAGATTATTTTGATGGAACCTGTGGTGCTGTATAGTGGGAAGTACATTATAGGAGCTGAAACAAATCTACTGTCATGTAGACCTCCAAATGACGGCCTGAAACTCAAAGAATACGACTTTTTTTCCAGACATACAGCTAAAAAAAGGAATATCTCCCTCCTACACATGTGCTCGCTTTGAAAGGTTGGATGTCAAAGTTTTTGTTTCCTTTGCAGCTGTTTTAATTACAAAAATAGATTTTTTTTTTTTTAGAGTTATGTCAACATTTGTAGAGTCAAGCCCTTCTGTCAGAGGAAGTTTTTCTTCAGGTGGCAGATATGAGTTGACCAGTTAATTACTACAGGAATAAAGCCAGAACTATAATAGTAACAGCAATTGTTTGCCATCTTGTCAGAACTTATTAGAGATAAGAAGTGTGTAAGATAAAGTTTTTGTCGTCTGTGAGGCCAACAGGTCGTGTTTGCTCTTTTTTATGTGCTTGTGTGAATTTACTTGCTTCCTAAAGTAGTTAAAATCCCTTTCGTACGGCTCTTTTCATTCGTTTAGTAACTTGAAAACCCAGTTTGGTTTCTCAAAAGGTTGGCATGTTCAGCGCTGTTTCGTAAATAAAGCATTCATCACTCGTGTTTGGACTTGCAAGAACTTCATTTTCAATTTCCTCCCTTTCAACATCCATCTCTCTGAACTAGTTGCCAGGAAACAACACATCCTGCCCTCGTTTACAACCCACAAATTGCTTTTCTTCACCCAATGTGAAATGACTTAATTTAGCAGCTAATTAATGGACTTGTTTAAATGGTTTTCTGTCCTGTATGTGCAGTCACTGTTGACAGCCGACACTGTAGCCGCATAATGCTGACACGTAATAATGTGTAGGATGTTTATGTTCCATTCATGCACGCTGAACTGCGCGCACGCTGCAATTCGGAGACACAAACAACACCATTAAAGTATCAGGTGAAAGTCACATCAGTCAGCTGTCTGGATTTAGTTTGAGTCATTAACATCCCAACAACATCACGGCATGTTTGCACCGTGAAGTGTTATTTAAAGTTTTACTGTCCCCGATAATTATAACCTCCGAGCCCTGCTGCTGCGAATGTGCCAAACAATCGTGCACCTGGGCGGACGTCATCGGGTTTGAGATGACATAACTGGTCGGCAGGTTGTGGTGCTCGGGGGTGAAACTGAAAAGACGGCAAATAAACTTGTCGTAGAGACAAATCAGATTAAACGCTGGTCAGATAAGGAAACATGGCTAGTCGAAATCAATGACACAGTTTGACGAGTAGAGTGTGACATTATCTACAAGATAAATCTACAGTTCTACAGTTTCATTTGGCAGATCCAGAGCAACGGACATCTGAGAGCAGATAAACCACAAGCAAGGATCTAGTCAGGAGAAAACAATCTAGATAAGTGCCATAGAACAAATTCAAGTGTGATAGGGCGTCGATGCCAACAGCAGGCTGTGTGGGAAGTAATAGGAGTTTTTGTTTGTTTGTTTGTTTGTTTGTTTGTTTTCAGTCTGTCAAGTGCAAAGGTGTTCACTGAAGAGCTGGGTCTTTCTTAAATCTAAAGAATTAAGAATCAATCGCCACATTTAATCTTGCTCTTTGAAATTAAACAAAGGGAAACACGTCACACTAGATCTGCTCATAGTTCACCACACCGGGCACTACATGACATGATATCAGTCGACATTATTTAGTTCTGAAGGTCAGTAAATGTTGAATGTTGCAGACTGTCCCAAGAAGAATAAGGAAATACGAGAGATTCTCCAACATGGAATGAATATGAAGATGAAATGGTGCCACTTCAAATATGTTTTGCACTGAAATATCCATTCATCCATTTTCTATACACCGCTTAATCCTCACTAGGGTCATGGGGGGCTGGAGTCTATCCCAGCTGACTTAGGGCGAAGGCAGGGGACACCCTGGACAGGTCACCAGTCCATCGCAGGGCCACACTTAGAGACAGACAACCAAGCACACTCACATTCACACCTACAGACAATTTACAATCACCAATTAACCTCAACATGTTTTTGGACTGTGTGGGAGGAAGCCGGAGAACCCGGAGAGAACCCACGCTGCACGGGGAGAACATGCAAACTCCACGCAGAAAGATTCCGGTGCCCCCACCGGGACGCGAACCGGCAACCTTCTTGCTGCGAGGCAGCAGTGCTACCAACTGCAGCCCGCACTGAAATATGTATTAGAAATATCAAACACTCTCCCTCCAAATGACAGATACTCTACAGTGTATATAAAATAAGAACAATAAAGTACATACTAATCCTTTAGACTTCTAAATGAATGTTTGGTTTCTTCACTGTTAGATGGGGAGCTTTTCTGAATTATTTGCTATTTTATAGACTAAAGCATTGGTCATTTGGTCAAGCGAAGAATCTGCAGACTAATCAATAATTAGAACAGTCATGAGTTGACCCCATCAAACCAACAGGCTTGTAATAGATACAGATGACAGCACATTATATTTAACATCTATTGACCCACTTATCAGAACACATTATATGATCTGGAGGCCTTTTCCGTTAGATTGTATGGAGAGAGATTTATGTTTTTGTTCATCTGAAGCCCGAACAACAAGACGCTCGACTCTTTGTCCGTCCGTCACGTCTCACTTTCCACCTCCCTCACTTTCTTTTTGTTCCCTCGAGCGCGTTTGGACTCCGAGATCACATGAGTCTTTGATGAACTGCGTGCGTCTTGAGACAGCGAGTTAAAAGGCCTGCGAGAGGGACAGGATGTATGTTACACCGTTGGACTGGTGGGAAAGAATGAGCCAGAATAGCAGACAAGGTCATCTGATACTGCAGGATTGGTGAGGAATGTAACTGATAGCGATGGAAGGAGTGGGATGGATTCCTCTCCTCGGCTCTCACATCCCTGCCCGGCTTCCTCCCTCCACGTTACAACACAATAGACAAAGACAAGGTGCGCTCGAGTGGTATCCTGTTCTCAGGAAACCGCTGACGACGAGCTTCCCATGTATTCGTATTTCGCAGGAGCTTGGATTGCGGCACCGGGCTCGGTTTCCAGGTGAAATTGTGTCGAAGCCAGCGCGATCTCACACCTGCTTCGGCTAACAAAGAAAATAAGGAAAGCTATTTGGTTCCTTATTTGTTTAAAGCGGAGAGTCGAGGAGCTCCGCATGTCGCTGCAAGTCGCATTGCGGTGGAGGGAATTTCCAGCCATTCATAGCAAACAGACTTCAGACGTGAGTCATAAGAGATGAATCTGTTAAGAGCGAGAAGATGGCAAAACAGATGTGTGGTGCAGTCATATCTAGAACCAGCTTCAACGCAGTGAAAGCGGATTCTGTGGATGTGGACCAAAACCTTACCTATACATATACTTACATCCTTTCCTACCAGGACTAGAAAACGTTGGGACAGTGCTCGCATGAACCTTCATAAAACCACAATTTTCCATCTTTTCATTGCAGATTTTTGCTTAAATTCAACAAACAAGATGTATTAGCACGTAGCCTGCTTAGCTGTCTTTATGTTAAGTGGAGATAACCTTCGACTATACCAGAGGTCGGCAACCTTCAACACTCAAAGAGCCATTTGGACCCGTTTCCCACGGAAAAGAAAACACCAGGAGCCGCAAAACCCTTTTGACATCTAAAATGAAGATAACACTGCATATATAGTTTTTACCTTTATGCTATGTATAAAAAAAACTATAGTGTGTTGCATTTATGAAATCAATGAACTGCTACAGAGAAAACAAAGTTTTATTTCTGCAACAAAAACATTTTGAACTCAAAAAAAAAAAGACGCTGGGTTGAAGGTTACTTTCAAACAAAACACTAAGTATCTATTTGAATCCTCCTTGTATTTATGAAATAAAAAGCCTTTCTTAAATTATCCACCTGCAGCAAAGTAAAAATGCCATCTGGTTGTCCTGCTGACAGCAGCTGGGACTGCTGACCACACTGCTGACCGCCTGTGAGCGCTTTTGGACAGGAGGAGCTCACGGCAGCACCGCTGCTCGCTGAGGACAGTAACTGCACAACTATACGTGTTTTCACGAGTCTCCAAAACACCAGAAAAGTCTCCAGTAACACCAGAAAGAGTCGCTTGATTTATCGCTAGTCATTTTTGACAAAAAAAAAAATCGCCAAGAGGATTTGGAAAGTTGCCAGATTTAGCGAGAACATCATCAAGGTGGCACCACTGCGCATGTCGGCGGGTGTCGCACATCGGCGCTTGTGACACATATTTTGAGCAACAAAAAAATTAAACACGTTTTATTTTAATGCTACAAGTTCACAAAAATCTTCAAATTTAGAATTACATTTTAAAAACTAACGAGCTAATACATTTAAATTAAATCATTTTTTTCCAAAGCCACAAGGAGCCGCGGCAGAGGGATAAAAGAGCCGCAGGTTGCCGACCCCTGGACTATACCAACATGAGTGGCATCAACTCTTGACAAACAAGCACATTTCGTAAAATGTCCAACAGCGACTCTACTTGACTCAGTATTGTCTCTCACCCCAACTGTGATGTTCAGGTGTGTTTTCAAAGAGACCACAACCCTCTAAGCCCTGGCCTGCGGAACTGGAAAATCCACATTTTTCTCCTCGGTCATGATATCTGAGAAGTCTTCTTGTGTATTGTACTTTGCTGTGTGGAAAAGTCAGCGTTAGCAGCATTCAACACTGAAGGGAAACTCAAAAAAAAAAAAAAAAGATCAGCTACGTCCAAAGCATCTGAAAAACAGTGATTTAAGAAACATAATGATACCGACATAGCAGTCCGCGCTCTGGTTTGTAATTCTGTAGTGCATCGGTCGGATGCAAAGAGGAGCAAGAAACCGAGCAACCGAGCTGTGTGCCAAGATGCTGCACAACATATGGCTTTATGTTCTGCTTTTCATGCCAGCAAAATCATTTAGTTAAATGAAGAGTTCATTTGCAAAAACAGATAACTCACTACACAAACCCTCAGAAAACTTACTTTTCCATCATCTACCTGAGAAAATATCAGTCAAACTAAAGCTATCTCTATTTTTGTCATTTCTACTGAGTCAAATCCACTCAACTTCAGTTTGATTGAAGTCATCTCAAGCAAACAACAAAAAAGATTTTTTCTGAAAGTCTACAAAAATGGACTTAATGAAGTTTCTTCAGATGATGATTGTCTTCATGTACCATGCTTACAAGTAGATCTGTATTCGCCAGGGGGTTTTGTGGTGCTTTTGCGTCTTTTTGTGGTTGTTCGGTGTCTTTTTGTTTTCATTTTGTGGTCTTTGCATTCATTTTGTATTTCTTTAAGGTGGTTTTGCATCTCTTTGCGAGTTTAAAACATCTTTGTCGTCAATTTGCATCTTTTTGTGTCTCTTTGAGGTCAGTTTGCGTCTCCTCACAGTCATTTTGTCTCTTTGTGGTTGTTTTTCGGACATTTAGTTAACCTACAGAAAACCTTCAGATTTTTTTCATCAATTAGTTGAAGAGCTACAATAATACCAATATTTTCTTTGTTGATTACAGACCTACCTACAAGTGTAACTTTTAACATTTCAGCTTGTGAATCTCTGCCATAATCTGCTGCTGAATGATTTTCAGTGAGACATTTTGTGGGACAGTGATTCCAAAACGAAGAACACAGCAATCTCCCCAGACGACTTCACTAAAAGGTTTTCAGCAGCAGCCTCTGATTAATGGTCATTTTGCACTGTTGGTTAATAAAACGTTGACCTGCAGCAACTTTGACACACAACACTTGGATGTTGACAACACCATGGCAACTTGACTGTTTCCTTTTGTCTCACAACACTGCATATTTGGCCTCATTCTCAGGCGCATTACTCATACATCTCTGAGGGCAAATAGCTGAGTGTCGCTGTAATGATGTTCCCTTTTTCCATTTTCTGCACTTATTTCTCCCAACTCTTTTGTTTCACTTCTCTCCCAGCTCGCTAAAAGCCACGTGCACAAGCTTCTCTTGAGCTAAATGTATTCCTGGTATTTGAAAGGAATCTTTCACAGGTCAAGTGTCAGCATGTAAATGGAGTTGTAAAGTTGTACAACGACAGCTATCAGCCAAGAGCTGCTGCTGTCCAGATGTTTGATGGTTTTGCAGAGCGGCTGATTCTGGAGGGTGTGACATTGTGCAATAAAGACTCTCAGAAGAGAAAAGCTGCTCTTTAACATCTTCAAACTGAATCAATCCCAACATTGTTTGTCTGGTAACAGCTCCGAGGCCTCTTATAAATACCAACCCAAGCTGCCCTTTTGAGGTGTGAAAACATTTTGCAGCCTTCTGCCCCGGAGACAACATGCCTACCACAGACGAATGACACAGCAACAAGCCACGACACCCTGTCCTAAAACAGTCCTCCACCCCGGCGGGCCGCTGCCATCCTGGGAGGTCACCAGAATGCCAATCATTCATTCGGGCCCCAGCATGCGTGCCCCCAGCAAATAGCTGTGCTCCTCTGCTGCTGAGGCTGCACATAGCATGTGATCTGATGGCTGGCTTTGGCCGGCGGCACCATGGAAAGAGAGCGAGAGAGGGGGCTCTGTGTCTGTATACGAGCTCAGCAGCTCTGAAAATGTACCAGGGGCTTTCCATGGTCCAGAAGCAATGAGGGGAATGTGGGCCGGGACGGCGAGTGGGGGGGTGTGGCAGGAGTGTGTGTGAGGGTTCAGAGTGGGGTGAGAAGAGACGGTGGGCAGGTAGATGGTGAACAGAACGGCCTGTGGAGTGATGGGAAAAAGTGATGCAAGAATGAGAATTTGTTGTTGCTGAAGTTTTGTTCTCCTCTTGTGAAACTTTTTTTTTTTTACCTTGTTAGCATCTTCATGTGGTGTTTTCATGTGCTGGAGGACATCAGGAGTGAAATAAGCAGTCATCACCTTCGCTGAGTGTTTTCACCTTGAAACAGTCCCAAAAACACAGATTTAGATTTCTGCTGTTTCAGATGTTACAAACCTAAAGAAGAAGCCAGCTTGCAGGACTTTCTGTGTCATTATTCTTCTTCAGAAATGGGCTTCTCGGGTCATAAAAGATCATAAAATCGTTTCAGTCTTGCAGCAAACCTGATTATTGATCCGTTTGTCTGAGAAGGAGGTGGTATATATAAGGCTGGGCTACAAGGTGGATCGGTTGGTAGCACTGTTGCCTCGCAGCAAGAAGGTCGTCGGTTCGTGTCCCGGTGAGGACACCCGGGATCTTTCTGTGTGGAGTCTCCATGTTCTCCCCGTGCAGCGTGGGTTCTTTTCCGACATGTTGAGGTTAATTGGTGATTCTAAATTGTCCGTAGGTGTGAATGTGAGTGTGCTTGGTTGTCTGTCTCTAAGTGTAGCCCTGTGATAGACTGGTGACCTGTCCAGGGTGTCTCCTGCCTTCACCCTGAGTCAGCTGGGATAGACTCCAGCCCCCCATGACCCTAGTGAGGATTAAGCGGTGTATAGATAATAGATGGATGGATGTGTGTGGCTGAATTACTCAATTATGTTGCGTACAGTAGTTTAACAGAGTTTGAGCAATGGTAAGCTGGTGTGCTCAAGCTGCAACACCTTATAGATACGTACATTCTAAAGGAGGCGACAGAGTTATCGCACATTTAAGAAGGCAAGAATGGAATACTTTTATGAAAAACAACAACACAGAGCGGAGAGACCGGAGAGAGACTTTTTGGAGGAAAGTGTTCATAGTAGCCCAGTTTTTGTGATGGCATGAGTTGAATAACTTTATTTACACGGCAGTCGTGTCAATGTTTTGTATGCCAGATGGTTACTGTTTGTGTTATGAGGATGTCTCCATTCAATCTGCAGATGCAACCTGATCCGTAAACATCGATCTGGTCTGTATTACGTCCGTTTCCACGCTCTCCTGCAACTGTCGTAATTGGATTGTGCAATAAAGTAGAGTTTATTCAGAGCCATTGTGCAACCTCCCGTACTCATTGTGTAACACTGAACACTAAACCGTCAATCCACACTGGCTGGACACAACTCCAGAGAATACTTTTTAACATTCTTGTTCTTTTCATTCATTTTTACATTCATCTTTCCTTTTTTTCTTTTTTTAGATTATTCATTTTCATTTTTATCTGATCTTAATTCACTTGTTTTTTTTGTTTTCACGTTGCTCCTTTGAAATAACTGGTTTCGATAAATGTTTTATCATGAACAACGTCACATAATTACTACAGCTTAACAAATATTTTAAAGGGTCAGTTCACCAAACGTACAGTATACATTCTGTCCCTTACCTTCAGTGGCATCCACCCCTACGGTTAGCTTTGTAGATTTTCATTTTATTAAAGAAGTAAGAAGGACGTACTTTGATTAAACTCAGAACAATAATGGTTCTTTTCATAGACTGGGGGTTTCACTGAGACCCTGTTTTCATTTGAAAGCAGTTCCACACATACAACCAAAATAAAACAACAACTGGACGCCACTTGGAGTAGCAGAAAAATATGTTTTGTAGTTTGCCAAATATGCCAATTAAAAAGATTTTGACTGTGAATTT
The DNA here is from genome assembly GCF_000690725.1 of Stegastes partitus. NCBI lineage: Eukaryota > Metazoa > Chordata > Actinopteri > Pomacentridae > Stegastes > Stegastes partitus. The sequence continues at coordinate 161,088 of NW_007578146.1, read as the reverse complement.
ATGTGGGATAACGCTTCTAAACACTGGGATTTGGTAGTAATTTCACATTGTGCTGCTGCGACTCGTCACGTCGGAGATCAGAAGCAGTTATCGTCCTTGTGACACCTCCAACATCAACACATACCTTAAGGATTTATCTAAATAGTTAACTCCCTTGTTTGTCTGCTTGGCTCGCCGTAAGCCTATTGTGCAAATCAAACAATTTCTAAACGTGCCAAATGGAAAAATCCTTTATCCTACAGATGACTTTCGGCTTTTGTGTTACTACCAGTAAGTGGCGATGATTCAGCTGTGAGATATGTTAATGGTTGCAACTCAAGGCCTGGATGTGTCTGCTCACACACAAAGACGGTATTGTGTTGACTAAAAGAAGGTCATTGTCTTGTTTTACACAGACAGTCTATTTTTAAAAGCCGGAGGGGAGAAGCCACGGGGAAAACATCTATTCTGCGATTAATTTAAATGGTCAATAATATGAAATGGGGGGAAAATAAAGACGAATTGGAATCTCTTTAAAGTTAATGAAGGGTCACATTGTGCATTAACCCAGATAGATAGAGCTATCAGAGGATTAGCTGTGTCTGCGTCGTGGAGTTAACGTTCTTAGAAAACAGGCGAATTCTGTAACATGTTCGTGATTAAATGTAATTACATCTGTGTCTATTATCTGCATGTTTATGAAGTCTGTCGCTGATCTACGGGGGATATTTGCGTAATCGTTTGACCAAAAAAACAAAAAAAACATCACAATCTACACAAGTGACCCAAACTTTGTTCTTCAGCGGTGAAAATGTCCAGATCCCTTTAACGCTGACTGAGATTTTTTTTGCAAAACAAGTCCATTTCTCATAGTTTCATTAAACCAAACAACTGATTCTGAGCAACACTTGAGCTTCCACGTTATCTCATCTGCTTCTTAAATTTCTCCACGTCGGGCGCAGAGCGATGCCTTCAGTCACGCTCGCTCGCGTTCATTTGGAACAAATCCCTTAATGTATTCTGACATTACACGGTTTTCCAAGTGCACCATATGACACTGAGATCATGTTTTTTTGCTGAGATGACCCTATTTCAACTCACAGAAGGGCTTTTTAAAGGTCTGGGTGAGCCCTATAAGTCATTCTAATGCTTAGAAGTCTGCAATTTACAATTTAGAGCTGTACACGCTTAAACAATCGCCCCAGTTGTGGCTTTAATGATGTGCTGATTTTTGTTTTTTGTCAGCCAGATTTACACAATAAGCTTTTTTTTAGTTTGAGGATTTAAAGCAGCCATAAAAAATGTGAGCCGACGTAAACAGAACATTGTCAAATTACTTACTTACCATCCAGCAACATGAGCAATAATTTGAAATCATATATTTCGCATTCCCACAAAAAGAAAAGTTTGAAATTAATTCTCCTTTTAGCTCATTTTTGGGGGTAAATATCAAATCTTTAGCTGCTAAAAGCTCAACTAACTGGTCAACTAAGTCTGTCTGCTTGGCATGAACCACACTGTGGGTTTATCACGAACTTTTGTTTTTCATTTTACTGACAAATTATTTGAAACCAGATTGATAAGAACCAAATCAGTGGCGCTGTAGACTGTAAAACCTCTGGATTTGTCACTTGATGCATCGGTAATAAGTACAGCAACAACATCATAACTTTTAAGAGAAGAAATGACATGCTCTTATTTTTGTGCTTCAAAACTTAAATTTAAACACTATTTCTCATTTCTGAACACTCACGAGTTTTGCTAGAAAATTCTAAGCCGCCCTACAAAGCACATTAATGAGTCCCTTTTGCTAGTATGTTGAGTCTTTTCCAATAGTTGTGAGGGTTTAGCATGTTAGCCAAACGTTACACAGGGATTCTTGCTTTATGATCATAAGGGGGCCGCTGTCCAATACAAGTAACACACCATCGTCTCACTTATTTCTACGTTTAACACAAATATAATCAATATTTCTGCTCTAATAACAAAATTTTAAAAAAACGTGACGATGTGAAAGTGATGAACCTGCAGACGATCGTGTAGATTCAAAGCAGCCACACAAACACATTTTTATTTCCAACATATCTGCAGGTCTCGAGAGTGTATTTAGTTCCGGGGTGAACTACAAACAAACAGTCAAGATAACCGAACCAAAACCAACCAACCAGAACACAACACCTCAGCTACCCGTACAAGATCAACCACCTCTACAAACTCCACAACAAAGCCATCCGCATCACAAAAGCTACAGGAGAATAAAAGTGTGTCTGGTTGGGAGATGAATGAGATGAGTGATTGTTCAACCCTGCATCTTGACTTTTTATGTCAGTCATCTGCAAGCCAGCGATCAATCCACCGATCACAGCCTTGTGCCTGCACATGCTGACGTTCACACCTGATGCACATCCTTCACGCGTTCCAAACAGGAAGAGAAAACGGACTGGTTAGGCAACAAGATTCGACTGAAGCAATAACAAGGATTGTCACCTGAATTTGGAATTCCCCTCGAGTTTACAGAGCTGTATAGTGAGTTTAGTTAGTGGTTTAGTACACGAGATATTGTTGTCAGGAGTGGAGTGATTGCTTTATTTACTTTCATCAGGTGACCACAAACCAGAATGAATAGGTTGATTCATAACTTCTGGAGGTTTAATAAACACACTGTGATGAATATTATTATTATTATTTAAATCCATAAATCTGGCAGCAATGGTCGGGAAAAAAAAAACTACATTAAAAAACAGTGGATTATAATGAAAAATACTTTATTTATCCCAGAAGGGAAATTCAATAACATAAAAAACCTGTAAAAACAGTGAAAATAGCTGCAGATAAATGTAAAATATTGACATTTCTTAACAAACATAAATACAATAAAACAGTACAAGTTTACAGCCAATCACTAATTGCAAAAATAACGTTTTTTTGATGTGGACAATATGTACAGTGTTGGCCTTGTTGTTTGTATTTTACTGTCAGCATGTTAATTAGTTTTTTTCTATGATTTCAATAAATAATATCTGAAATATTATTATTATTATTTGGGGGGAAATATGTGTAGTAACAGTTTAAAACAATGATTTGGGATTTTTGCAATTCTTATAATACATACTTTGTCTTTCAAATAATAGCAAATATCTGTAAAATAATGTTTTTTATTTTTTTAAATAGTGTAATTTTACAGTTAAACAACATAAAGGAATGAATAACCATTTATAAAAACATACATTTTTGACTTGGAATTTATTCACAGTGTTAGTCTGTTTTGTTTTGTTTTTTCTGATTTTACTAGTTGTTTTCTATAATTAATTTTAAAAATACATTAAACGAGAAAATCTGTTAAATAACAGTTAATTGTAAAAAATAAATAAATACATTTAAAAACAAAAAACTATGTAGCTGTTTGCTTTTGTTGATGCTGGGTTCTTTACTTACAGCTGCTCCACCGAAAGGATTAAAAAAAAATAAAATTACTTATTCCAGCTTTAAGGAAACTTCACTGTCTCAAGATCTGATTTCAGTACGAAGCTAAAAATAAATATATAGTGTGCAGACATTACTGGCATTTGTCACCAAAGGCCAGTCGACAGTGTGCAGAGGAATGCCCAGCATCTGTTAGCCTTCATTTCCCCTCATATAATTCTCACTCAGGAGAGGGCGGTGATCACAGGAGACTTTGTTAGCACTGCTGTCCCAAAGCAGGAATGCAAACAGCCGAGCAGCTCTTCCAAGAATCCCCAGTTGAGGACTTTTCTGGAATGTCCTAACGAGCCTTCTCCGCTGTGTTTACGGTTCCTGACCGATGGCAACCCTGCAATCTGCCCTGCCAGCGTATCATTATCCGGCCTCCTCACAGGGGGGACGCACGGAGGAGCAGCGACAGTCAGGAGGGTTTGTCTTCTCCCCCGACTGGAGGTTTAGACGTTTGCAGACCTGACCATGCTACTTTAAACAGAACAAGAAAGACGGCGACGAGACGCAAACCACAGACAGTGACTTCACGAGTTTTAATAAATTGCTGCAAACCGCTTCGAATTTGCGAGACGTCTGCGACTGCAAAGCTGCTGCCTCATCAGTTTAACCTTGTTGCGGTTAGCTCAGAGAAAAAGGCATTGATTCATTGAAAAAAACAACAACAACAACAACAAAAGGGATCATTGTTTTTGACTTAAGCCCGCAATCAGGTTAGAGCTTGAGCATCACTCAAACTAGGGAGGAAAAGTGACCTTGACATTTGACTAAAAATGGAAAATTCATGTCAGGAGAGAGAAGAGAGCAAATGTATCATGGCAGAATGGGAAAAGCATGTGAGGCAGCTGTGTGACGGCGTGTGTGTGTGTGTGTGTGTGTGTGTGTGTGTGTGTGTTCACTTCCCAGCTAACAGTGTGTTCTGATCCAGAAACACAAATAAGATCTCTTATTGACTTCAGACCACTCTTATGTAACGCAGGAATGTTGGCCCTGCACCACCTCACTAAATCAAACAGAGGGACGAAGGTTGCAGAAAACCTTCATATTTGTTCTCATCAAACAGACGTTCAGTAACTGCTTTTGAAGTTTAGAATGTCAACACGCTGCATATTGTACCAAACAGATGAGTAAACGCCACGAGGCTGAATTATTTCACGCATTGATCAAGTTGTCTCCTCTTGGCTCTGTGCTTATGTACCCAGCAGTGGTGATTAGGTAATCACTGCATTCAAGGAAAACCAGCTCAAATAGCATTTTAACGTTTCATCTGGTTGAGATTGAGGTATTGAATTAGTTTTCCTGTCGGACAGTTTAATCAGTAATATTTACACAACAATCTGTTACATAAATGCGTCCATATTTCATTTGGCAGCGTGATGGAGAGAGAAGGAGCATGAAGTGAAATCGAGGTATTCAAAGGAGAACAACAGCGATTTTACTCATTGAAGTCTGTTTATTGGTCCTGGGGAGAACTGCTGAATGTGTAAAGCGTTTTGTGGCTGCAGGCGAAGCTGTGTGAAATCTGCTTTATGAGAAGAAAATGTCCCAAAAGACGCACCTAAAAATACCGACACAAGCAGCAACTGTCGATTTGCGGTTAATGTAGTCGTCAGGTTTTAACAAAAAAGAAGAATGTGTGCTTTCAGGAAAGCACAATCAATGCTGCAAAACTAGAATCCACACTCCCAATACGACTTGACAATAGAACTACCAGGCAAAAAAAAAAAAGTGTGTTTTACAAAAAGAAACTCCACATAATATCTTAACCTCTATTGAAATAACACAGAACCTCAAAATGCCCTTAAAAATATCCTTTTGCACACAGGCCCATCATTTAAGAGCTAAACAAGTCCACATTTGTTGTGAATCTAAAAACAGCTTTAACACTTAAATCAACCCACTTCTTTCATGTCATCACTCACAGTTCTCTGTGCAGGGAAGGAATAAAAGGAACCCAGTGGCTAATAATGTCTGCCTGAGTAAAACACAAGGTTTTTGTGCAGTCTGTGCATCTGTGTAGATGTATTTATGATGATTTTTTTTTTTGTAGAGATTGATGAAAGAAAATGATTTTGTGTCTACATTAGTTCATTTATGTTGTTTGATCACGTGTGGTGGTGAAAGGAAGGGATCAGCTTTATGTAAAAACCTGTAAAGGTCATTTTAAGCTTGTGAACAGCATGTTTTCTTGTTCTACGATCAACTACTATTCCAGAGATTAAATATATAGACGAGCAGCAGCAGCAGCAGCAGCAATATATACATAAATATATACAGTCATCCTCACATGTATTCATATCCTTCCATTAAAGAAAAGGCAAAATTCATAATAGTCAGTCAAAGAACTAGAAACTGAAAAAAGTAATAATAAATAAAAATTTGCTAAATTATAATTTAGTGAAATAAGACATTGCTTTTGAATTGTGGATTGAAAGAATCATTAAAAAAATTTTTAAAAAAAACCTGTCCAAATGAGAGCACTTTGCTGATGAGCAGTGGATCAAGATCCAAACACCTGTCAACAGGTGCAGAAGTCTGACTGAGAGTTACAGAAAACACCTGATGGCAGTGATTGACTCAAAGGGTTGTTCAACTAAATATTAGCTTATGGGTCCCATCATGCTTGTTTGCTTGTTTTTTTTAAAAAATATTTCTGTTGAACCACAACTCAAAAGCAATGTCATGATTTTTCATTCAATTTTTATTTATTATTACTTTTGTCAATTTCAGTGACAGCAGTTCTTCTTTTCCTTCTTTAATGGGAGGTTATGAATACATCTGAGGACGACTGTACGTATACACAACATGGGAGAAGTGGAAGTTCCAACAATCAATGTGAATTAGGGTCAATGAGCTCTTGCAGCTGTAAACAGATCAGCACATATCAAAGCGGGTACACAGTTCAATAAACAAGGACGAACCACGTATGCGCATGTCATTCAGTGGAACATGTAACCGAAACCACAAATCATCAGAGACGTTTTACACCATTGAAGAAAAAGAAATCCTCACTAGTTTGATTAGAAAGTCTCATTCAGCGGAAATAAAACCCCCACATGTGCTGTTATTAGTCAGTGGTTCAGAGAAGTAGCACTTGCTGCTCTGAAGCTTCATGCCAAGTCTGCGTTGGGCCTCTTGCAATTTCCTGCCCACAACAATAGTACGAACAAAGAGCGAAGGGTCCTGACTGGAAGTCGCGCAGGCTTCACCTCTTCAGACCAGACTAGCGGTGGCCCAGCAGGAACACACGCTCTGGAAAGCTGCCCGCAGCATAAAAGTGCCAAGAAACGAGAGGAGAGGATGCCTTAAAGCGTGGGAATTTCACTTAACATCGTCCTCCAAAGAGTTCCAGGCCTGTGAGCAACAGACTCGAAACAGGATGTGTGTGTTGGAGGAATGTCACCTTGTGATTTCACACCGACTGACGCTGAGTTAAGATATGCATCCTACTGTAATGTTCTTTCACTGTTGCTGAATCACTTCCGAACAAACTCAGTCCCCTTCAGATATATTCTGAGTATTATTTTATTGATGAAGCAGTAAGAAATTCACAGCTCACTGGATTTGGACAAATGTAGTTGAATGTGTTGAGTACTTGTTCCTCTTCTTCATCGATCACAGCTCAAAATCAAGTGTTTGGGTCTGTAGAGGTGAAACTAAAGCATGATTCAGGGTTAAAATAGTGCATAACAAATACTCTTCATAACCTCAGTGACACAGACATCATATGAGAATGCAGTTTGGCGGGAAATAAGGTATGCAAGGCTGGAGCGGAGACGTGATGCAACAGGGGTGATGAACCTACAACACAGGACTATTTAGAACGTAAACACAGCACAATGCCAAGTGTCATGACTTTACACAAACAAGAAGAGCCCTTACTTATTCCTCGGCGACTACAACTCTACATTAGAATTTGTTTTGAAGCACAATTTTCAAAAGTGTTAAGAAAAAGAGCCACAACACTGACATGGTAAAAAAGAATTAAGATCTTTTACTTCAGAAAACTACAATAAAATGTGTGATTTACAAGTAAAAATGCTTCATTAAAAACTTTACTTTATATAAGTATTAGCTGTAAAATATACTACAAGTGGGGCCGCAAGGTGATTCAGTGGTTAGCACTGCTGCCTCGCAGCTAGAAGGTCGCCGGTTCGCGTCCCGGTGAGGACACCCGGGATCTTTCTGTGTGGAGTTTGCATGTTCTCCCCGTGCAGCGTGGGTTCTCTCTGGGTTCTCCGGCTTCCTCCCACAAGGTCCAAAAACATGTTGAGGTTAATTGGTGATTCTAAATATTCTGTAGGTGTGAATGTGAGTGTGCTTGGTTGTCTGTCTCTAAGTGTAGCCCTGTGATAGACTGGTGACCTGTCCAGGGTGTCCCCTGCCTTCACCCTGAGTCAGCTGGGATAGACTCCAGCCCCCCATGACCCTAGTGAGGATTAAGCGGTGTATAGATAATGGATGGATGGATGATACATTCACTGATGTTATCTGTAATAACACATCATAAGCTGATATACACAAGCTTATATACTTTATATATAAATTGCTGATATTCTAAGTATCCCACGATTACAGCTGTGAAAGCATTTCTATCTGAAAACATGTACCTCAAAACTTACAGTTTCTCCTAGAATTCATTTACTTTTACTTTTGTCCCGTTTATTATGACGAAACCTTAGTAATTCCCACTTGCCTATAAACTCAAGCATTGTCTTGCAGGAGAAAATACTTCCTCTTCTCATATTGAGAGCCATGGTTTGGTGAGAGGGCTGCAAGGTGGCGCAGTTGGTAGCACTGTTGCCTCGCAACTGGTGACCTGTCCAGGGTGTCCCCTGCCTTCACCCTAAGTCGGCTGGGATAGACTCCAGCCCCCCCACGACCCTAGTGAGGATGAAGCGGTGTATAGATAATGGATGGATGGATGGTTTGGTGAGAGACTGTTTAACTCTCTCAGATGGGAGCCATCTAGTGGTGAGAAGGAGCTTTTTTCTTTCTTTTTTCTTTTGCTCTCTTGGGATGTTTTATGCAACTGGAAAGAGGAGAGCTGTGTGACAGTAAAGCATTAGACTTGACTGAAGTCTGCACAGTAAACACAGAACACTGTAAGCAGATTTCTATGCAAAATATCCCCTTCAGCTTTTATGAATTGGAAAATGAGAAATGTTTTCAACTGTGCAGCCTGAAGAAGAGCCAAATTACTGCTATTTATCCACACTTAGAGGCTGATTTATGCCGGATTTTGTTATTCTCGTTGCATAAACTCCTCTTTTGTTCCTCTCTTGCAGCTTTTCATCCCCCCAGTGTCGGCGATGCTGCCTCCCCTGCGAGGACAAGGAGCCATCAAGTATGCAGGATGTTTCATGAACCATTGAGAAAGTGGGCTGATAAATAAACAGAGCCGCACATGCACGGATACACAAACTGCAACGAGCATGTTTCCCATCCTCTGTTTTGGGCCTGTAAGAGCTGGGAGCCATGGCAACCGAATACCGAGGGGAGAAAAATCTGTGCGCTGCCTGGCCGGGCTCCATCCCTCTGACAGTCATGCTAAAACTCATGAATCGCATGACAAAAACAACATTCCTCATCTAAGTGATATAGTCCTCAAGGAATTCCTGTTAAACGGAGGCATTTCTCAGCGTGCATACCTCATTGTATTGAAACCATCTGCTGGTAACGTTTGTATGTGAATTTTTCTCCGGATACAAACAGAGGGAGAAAATGACTCTGTGCACACATGGAAGTTTGCATTGTCTTGTTTTTCTTTAACACAGTACATATGTGAATTTCTGCATTTATTTGCAGTTGCGGGATGCTCTCTTCCAACATTTGCGTGTCTCAGGGCGGTTTGCAGCAAAACTATGTCCTGATACGGAATTAGTTTACCATCCTCTGTTTTCCCCGAAGCACTAAACATATGGAAACATAGACAAAACATGTAAATACATTAAAATATCTGGAGGTTTCCGGGACCACAGCAGCAGAACGATGGCAGGTTTTTTGGTTGGCCTGAGCAGAGACAACCGTGGCCCGCTGCCAGCTCTCCCACATCTGTGCTGACCCCGACACAGTTGTTCCTGTTCGGCCATGGTCTTGTACAACAGGACGGGACAAAGATAAGATAAGGGAGGACAGACAACTAACAAAAATGTTCAGGTTCAATGCTTGTGAGTTTTGGCAAATCTGCCCTAGTTAAATATAAAAGCAGCTAAAGTCAGTTCTGCATCATGAGCTAAGTTTGCTGTCAGACCCAATGTCATTCTTTACAGCTTTGGTTTATACAAGCATCGTGTTTATTCCTAAATAAATATTTCTACTAACTATGACAAATCAATTTATTCCAGGAAAGTAGCGCTGGAAACACTGGACTTCATGGGGAATTGTTGGCAAAAGAGTAAATACACATTACTCTGGTTTCAACTGCAGGAACTTGCAGGACATTTTAGTGGAGGCCTAAATCTTTGAGTGTGTTCTGACTGGAGAACCTCTCTTGCAGAGTAAAAAGTGTCTATTGCAGGGTGTCTGATTTTGAAAATGGTGACACATAGATATCAGAGGGGGAGGAGGAAAGTTGTGTGAAATGCACAGCCAATGACAGACTTATGCCCACAGTCTACACCCGGTGAGTCAGAATAAACTCAAAGAAGATAAAAATGGAATTTCATCTGCTTGATGTCCTCACTGAGCAGCAATCTACTTCTCTTGAACAACAGCATCAACACCATAAACATTAACAATACATGCAAGCACAGCAAACTTGACGTTGTTCTATTTCCGATGTGTTGATTTTACTGGAGTCCACAAGCTAGAATTTTGTGCTGTTTTGGCACAGTGTGAGTTAAAGCTGGTAGATGCTACACAACAATGAACAGAAAGCCTGAAACAGTTGATAACATAACCTAACTGCCCAAAGTTACCGCAGTAGAAGCTCAGAGGACGGATGTAAATTGGTCAAAAAGGGGCCACAATTGGGGCCAAACTACAAATTCTTGCTGTGGGACTCTGTAACCTTTTAATCCAACTGTGTATGACAGTAATCAAAAGTCAATCACCAGACATTTATTTCAGGGAAAATAAGAAAGAAAGAAGCAAATAATCTTCAGTTGGTTCTGTGCATTCAGTCAGCTCATTTCAAATATCCATGCATTTGTTTCATCGATTTACAACATCGTGTGACCGATGGTGTCACTGGTAGCATCCTTGAGAGTCTGGAAGAGGCCGAGAAATGTTGTGGAAGGCCCACTGCAAGATGCCGTCGATGGAGTTCTGCTGAGATACACAGACATATCAATCGTTGTACCAAAGGCTTGGTGACGTAATAATGGACATCATGTGAGATATTGTTAAAAACAGGGGCCTTACAGCATTTATTAGGCCAAAAATTAAGGCTTCATTTGCAAAACCAGACAACTCCATCTTCAAACTTTCAGAAAACCCACTTTTCCATCGTCTACCTGAGACAACATCAATCAAACTTATGCTATCTGTGTTTTTGTCATTTCTACTGAGTCAAAGCCACACGTCGGCTTGCCTGGTACGGGCCAGCGATGATCAGGCAACATCGTCAAAACATATTACCCAAATAACGGTCCTCATCTAAGTACTTCTGGTCCTCAAGAAGATATACGAGATGGAAAAAATCTTCAAACAGTCGTCAGAGTCTGATGTGAATCATGTTTGTTCGAAACAGAGGCTTCACGAACAAACGTGAGCAAAATCTTGAGACTATAACTTCAGTTTGATTGACGCTACTTCAAGCAAACAACAACAAAAAATGTGTTTTCTGAAAATCTACAAAAATGGAGTTATCTGTTTTTTGCAAATGAACTCTTCAAAAGCTCCTTGGTGACATATGTAAAGGCATGTATTTGAGCAACATCTAAGAAAGATTAAGTAACGATAAGAGAATAGAAATGTCCTAATAATTTACAATACACACAATATTGTACCCAAAGAGGAACAAAAAAACAGTTGAGTATAGTAGAGACACATTTCAGACAGTAAAGATAAACTCCACGTCAACACGACTCTACTTATTATTTTGTCCTCAGTGCTGCGTGTTTACTGTGACAGCTCATTCCCTGTCTGTGAGATAAGAGGAGCGGCCATCTTGTGTCTGACGCGCGCTGCTAAATTCGTATCACGTCTACATCTGTGGCATCGACATGTAACTGAGCCCCACTCACGTCTCCCAGGATGGAGTCCAGCTCATCTCTGTGGAGGACGGGCTCGGAGACGGTGACGCTCTGATCATGGCTGAGCGTGTTTGGTACCACCGGTGCAAGCTGGAGATACACAGATCGCACTCCGTCATACTCAGATAAAGAATGTTTTGTATTCTCTGTATAAGCACAGACTACTCAGAGATGTCTTTCTACGTGGACACACACCTGTCTGGATTCAGACTCTTTCTCCGCAGAGCCGCCCCATGTCCTGCAGCAGGACAAGCAGATGGACCTCCCTCTGGGAAACACACAAACATTTTGATTGAGTCAGACTGTGGTGTATAATGTTTCTGGTGATCGATAATGTAATTTCCAACACTCAAGAGGATTACAGGGAAGGAGGTTCGAACGCTTTCAGCTGGCAGACTAACATGTGCTCTTTATGTAAAACATGCTTTTTTACATTATGTGTCTCTTTAATATTGTATTTTTGGTTAGTTTTCTATTAGAAAAGGGCAAATCTAAATTTGTCGTGAGCTAAAATGAATAAATGACGCTGCAAGAGGTTATCACATGGATTCATTTGTCATCTGCTATCATTTAGTAAAATCATTGATCCTCATTTACATTATACATCATTCTATACACCCAAATGTGGGGCCCATTTATAACCCATTAGCCACCATTAGCTAGATAATAGTCACGTAGCCTTAATGCACACTGTTGATCAATACTGGAGGAAGTTCCCAGAAAGGACTGTATGCGCTTTACGCAATGCAGATGACTCCGAGACTAGGATTTTCGGGATGTTATGTGAAACATGCACACGATAATGCATCTTCTGTCACCTTCTAAAAATGCTTCATTGCGAGTCTAAATGATGTAACACTGCGTTGGAAGAAGAAATGAGTGGTTGTCTTACTTGGAGAAGTGGCAGCGTACGTGGAAATGCTCCAAACACTGAAGGCAGTGAGTCAGGTCTCCTCCTCCGAGGTGACAAACACCACAAACCTCCCTCACACTAACCGGCTCTCCACCTGAGCACTGGACACACAGCTGATATATTTAGCAAAACGTTTTTTTGCATGTAGTGGTGATGCAAAATATAGATTGAGCTAAAAATAAATAAATAAATAGTTGAAACTATGATAGCCGGAATTAAAAAGAAAGCAAACAACAAGGTTTCTTCACCTGGTTTCTCCCACTGGACACATTCACAGATGCTGTTGTGAGGGACGACGACAGCAAGGAGCAGGATGAGACGTCTGGGATGGAGCTTGTTTGCTGAGACTGGGCCGAGAATGTCTTAATACAAAATATAATGCACGTGATTAGTATTAGAAAAATTGTCTTTTTTTTTTCCCTTTTTGGTAAAATAAGTCATAAAGGAAATTTAGGTTTCATTTTTCCTTTTTTCATGACTGATGCATAAAAATTGTGTCATATACATACATACATTTTTACATTCTCTCTACTTTTAGCCACGGTTGTGCTGTTTCAATAGATGTTGCAGTGAAAGTTGAGGCCACAGTGAGCAAAAAGGAGCAGAGAAATGGCCAGAAACTTCTTCAGGGTTACTGAATTGTGCAGAAGAGAAAAGCATCTGCTGATTTCTAGACGACTGACTAAGATCATCCATCCATCCATCATCTATACACCGCTTAATCCTCACTAGGGTTGTGGAGAGCTGGAGTCTCATAGGGCGACACAGAGAGACAACCAAGCACACTCACATTCACACCTACAGACAATTTAGAATCACCAATTAACCTCAACATGTTTTTGGACTGTGTGGGAGGAAGAACCCAGAGAGAACCCACGCTGCACGGGGAGAACATGCAAACTTCATGTAGAAAAATCCTGGGTGTCCTCACCGGGACGCTAACCGGCGACCTTCTTGCTGTGAGGCAACGATGCTAACCACTACACTTGCAGCCGGTTTGTGAGTTTGAATCACATAAACATATATTAGCCCTCAGTTCCACATGAGAATTCCAGGAAATATGAGAGTTGTACACCTTTTTCATAAATTAAAGGTCAAAATAGTCATTAGAATCTAATATGTTGTGGCTTGTGGAGAGTTTCATCATAAAAAAATGAGCATATGCTTTGTAGTAGATATGTTAAAGTAATTTAATGTGTTGTGAGCTCCTCAGATGCTGAGAGTACATGAAGACTCTTGTGTTTACTCCTACAACCAACAGCAGAAAATTTGATGCGCTTTACTTGTAGCTCATAATTCAAGTACAGTACAAGAACCTCTTCCCACCACTGGTCTCCAGTTCATGTAAACTTCCTTTTCTAATCATTTTACCTGCAGAGGGACTTGGGCCTTCTCTGTTTTCACTCTGTGTCCACAGCACCAGTCACACTGCCAAGGGCCACTGCAGATTCAAAAAAATAATTTAGCTTTTTTTCTTTTTTAGAGCAACAGTTGAAAATACACATGCTGGTACATTTAAATCTTTTCCCCCCTCACTTCGGTATGGATGTAAGTGGAGGGTCGAGGCAGGCCAGATGAAAAGCTCGAGGACAGCCGTCGCAACAGATCAGCTCCCCTCCATCCTTACACGCTGCGCACTCGTCATCGTTATAGTGAATCTATGCGGACACACACAAGGCTCAAATGCAAACACATCAATTTAAAAGACAGGTGAGATTAGTGAGGAGTGAACGGCTGTTAGAACCCACCATGCTTGTGTCTGTCCCCCCCTGGTGGTGAAATGTCTGATGAGAAGAAGCAGAATTGGACTTTGCTGCATTTGTCTCCTCTGATGAAGCGCAAGAGTAAAACTCCCCACTGACCTTAATGCATTTTCTGGTGGACCCTGTGGAATGACAAAGACTTTTAAAGGAGAAATAATCTGTGGCATTATTTAGTCCTAATAAAAAGCCATAATCATTTTCATAACTTGGCCAGGACGCCCTTGTAAAAGAAGTTTTTTAATCTCAGTGGGTCTTTCCTGATTAAATAAAGGTTAAATTAAAAAAACAATTAATCAGATGGCATTTAATTTAGAAATTCATACTTATTTTCCCCATACAATTTTAGCATCAACATATGAAAGGAATGGAACTTCAGACATTCCTCCCATTGCTCACCATCCAAGCTGTAAACCTGCTTGATATAATTCTTTTCTCTGGCTTCATGACTGACTGGAGGATCCACAGAGGAGGAGGAGGAAGAGGAGGGCAGCGGATTTCCTCTCTGGACTGAGGAAGACACCACTTGTACACCTGGGGCAGAATTTTGGTTGGTTATGTAGTATGAGAGTACTGATTTTATATTTATTTTAATTACAGTAGCTGTAGTTACTGTTTCCAGACGGCGGCGGCGGAGCCTCACTCTTCACTCTGTATAGTTTCACTTTACTCCCTGCGGTGAACAGACAATTTTTTTATTTTAACCAAATTCACAACCATAAAAGTAAATGTTGCACCGCTTCTAAAAATATTATTTTCAAAATGTTAAAATTCCTTATTATTAGCCATTAGGAGGAGGAAAGTGTCAGAAGTAATTGTGTTGGAGGATGGATACAGAGCAAATGCATTGTGGGAGATGACCTGCTGCATCACTCGTCTTGGTGTGATACTGTTGCTGGGACTTTGTCCCTCTGTCCTCGTGGCTCCTCTTCTTGCTGTGGGGAGTTTTGTGACCACCAGAAGATCTGTTTTCACTTTTGGACGCTGAAGCATCTTTTCCTGTCAAACACAATCACAGACAATGTGACACATGGATTCTAAACCTGAAACAGAAATCAGCAATAATGCAAAAAGGTTACCTGAACAGTGATGAGAAAACATAGCAAACATCACCAACAGATTAGGAATGCCAGTTTCTACTTAAAGTTAATATTTTGAAAATGTAGCTCATTTAACCGAACATGAACTGCATCCATGAGTTTGATTTTAATGTATAATTTCATTACTAAAGGGTGATCGAATATTATTTTTCTTCTGCAGTTAGAGTCCCAATGCATACAGCTCAGTTATTAGAAATCATTCCACGGGAGAGACGAACATTTTGATGGAATTTGAGCATCACATACTGGAGTGCAGGCTTGTGAGCAGTGTTTTCAGCTTGGGGTAGCTGTCCAGATTGTAGTCTTTGGATAAGTTGCTCCAGAAGGCCTGGATGGTGGATCTGCTCTGCTCCAAGACCCTGGACAGGAGGGAGTACATGGCCTTGTGGATCCCTTCTCTCCCCTTCTTCTCCAGGGTGTCCTGTGGAAACAACAAGTGGTGTCTCAGTTTTATAGTTTACTTCCTTTAAAATGCACGTCATAACATAAGGATGACAAAAGTTTTCAATACGTTTTCAGTATATTTTCTGCATGATAGGTGCATAACAATGTACCAGCTTGTGATGAAAGTATAAAAAATAGGTGACATTTCTATTAAAATGAAACTAGCCTACACTTACTTTATAATTTGAAAGCCCTCTCTGTTTCTTACCTTCAGCAGCTGCTCGGTGATGATATTTTTGTCTGCCAAACCGTAGACGAGAGGGAAAGGGTCGTCCACAGCCATGGCAATGTCGGTACGCAGCTCCCTCAGCAGAGAGCGGAGGTTCGTGTCCCTGAACGCCTCCACTTTGGACATGATGTGCGCAAATGAGATAGAAAGTGACCCGAGATCTCCTGATCAACTTGTAGTGCAAGAGGTGTGTCCTTCTCAGGGAAGGAAATGTTGTACAGGTGGATCGGTTCAGGCTGATTGGAGACGTGTCTTGATGGCAATTATCTTCCATGTGTTTCTATTCAAATCATCTTTAGTTTTTGCTTTTAATCATCCACATTACACACACACACACACACACACACACACACACACAGATATATGACTATATATATGTATATGGACTTTCTGAGACTTTCAGAAACTCCACAGCGCAGGCTACACCTCAGGGAGGAGACCCCTCGACCTCTTGTCTCTGTGGAGTTCATTTGTCCATTAACTGAGCTTAACTGCAGGGGAATACCTGCCCTCTTACACCAGACGAGCTTCAGCGAAGTGACCTGACGTGTCACAATGACAGTTTTCTTCTTAAAAGGTTCTTTCCAACTCAACTTCCCCTCGGCTATCAGGTTTGCAGACACTGACTCACTGCAGGAAACTTGACAATTACGACTTTGCAATGGGCAGAAGAGAATGAACACTGCAAACAATTAGCTGATTGACAGGCCGGTCGCATGACTGCTGACTGTTCTGCTCTCAGCCCATCATTTTTTTCAGCTGCTCCGACTGTCACTTTGTTCCTCATTGAATAACGTACACAGATTTTTCAAAAGACTCAACAAGGAACCGTTCTGTCTTCCCTAAATCAAAAAACCCCAAAAACTCTGTAACAAAATACATCCTTATTTTGTGTTTGAGGTTACTTGACTGGCTGTCAACTACAGATACAGCTTTCAGAAAACAGATTCTTGCTAAGGCACTTTGGTAGCGTGCTTTTTGTTCTTTGTAGACATTTGTGTTGCACTTTAACAGTTCGTGTTTCATCAGCATTTCAACAGAAGGCGAACCGGGTTACGTGCTAATGGGTCATTTAAACATCCATCAAGGAGAAAGTGGGTGCAGCTAATGGATGGATGGATAAGTTTTGAACAGTAAGAGGGTTAGCTTCACAGAAATATTTGGGAGAATCACAAACTTGTTGCAAGATTCTAGCAAATCTGCAGCAAAAATAGAATCATAAGTTTTCCTCAGAACGAGCCAGAAGTCCACCGCAGCGTTCCCACAAATCTAATTCACATCACTAGAAACCTGAATTTTTTGTATTGATAATAAAACGCTACGTAGGCTTTTTTATACACTGCTTCAGTAAAAACAGAAATAAAATAAACCATTTTTTAGCTAGCAGGTAAATGTTGATGGTTAGGAGAGTGAAGCCCTTTAATCTGTAATTTATTAATCATTAAACATTATTACATTTTTCATACTGGTGAACAAGGACCACTTCTACAGAGGGACGTTCACAACATACATATTACATTATTATATACAGTGCAGTGCATTACAGTGGATTGTTATATGTGTATTACCGGGATGGAGGGATGGGGGAGGGAGAGACAGAGGGACAGAGGGAGGAAAGCAGGAAGAGGAGAGGACTTTTTTTTTTTTTTCTTTTGCAGGGATGGGGGAGTGTCGATAGTATTACTTCTTTTTTTTTTTTCTTTTCCCTTTTTTAAACCACAGTACAGTTTGTTCTATAAAAGTTAAACCCATAGAGAGATAGAGTGCCACATTTTCACAGCTACTGTTAGGTGAACCTACTGGAAGTTGACTCTTGTGGGAAATATCAAATGAGATACGTTTTGTCATGAGATGCTATAGAGAGAGAGATGCTATAAAACATTCTAAGATAGTCAACCTCCGTCCAGAGCGCGGGAGACCCTGGAGGGCAGGCCAAAGGTCATAGATCAGATCAGCGTGCATGCGTGCTGCAGACATTCAGACGTGTTCAGCCATCTAGAAAAATGGCTGACCCCCCTCCCCACCCCCTACCCCACCGCTATTTCTCCTTCTGTGTTTAGGCATCATTTTTGGTGCTTTCCCATTTTTATATATAAAAAATACAAAACATAACAGCGAAAAGAACTCCGTTGGTTGTCCCGTTGTTGTTGTTGTTTTTTTTCTCCCCCTTTTCATTTTTTCCCCCAAACAGTTTTTTTGTTCATTTTCATTTCAGCATATTTTTTTCTTCTTCTTCTTCCCCTTTTCTCCTCCAGTCACTTACATATTGACAAAGTATACAATATTTTACAACTGAACAGGACTGAAAGATAACATTTGATTTGTCCAATCAGATACAAGGCCCGGATCCTATATCCAATTAGAGAAGTCAACTGGAAGCTAACCAGTAGTAAGCAACACAACAAGCCTATGGTGTGAAGGGAGCTGTCCAAACGCAGCTCTGCATTAACATGAGCACCCGCCTTCTGGGACAGTGGGCTCCGCCGGTTTGTCCAGCTTGATGTCGATCACTGAGGATGGTCCGGTTAGGGAAAAGTCACGAAAAGATGTCGAATATCAGGACTCGACATGTCACACTGAAATAGGTAATGCCTTTTTGTAATCCTAGCAACTACACTACCCACAAGGCAGCTCAACCACCAGCCAAAGATCCGGGTGAGTTATGCACAAAGCTCGCAGAGACGTAAGCCAACATCGCTTCTTTCTAACTCCACACCCCCAGATTTACAGTCTTTAGGCTGATCAGATTTCACGCAACTCCCTCTGGAGTCACGAATCTTTCACATATGCAGCACTGCTCTGCAAGACATGTGAACTTTGATGTGTGAAATCCGTGGAGTTTGCTGTTCATAATCTATAAGGACAGAAAAAAAAATCTAGGTTCTTCTTGAACATCAGTTTTTGGATCCAAAAACTAAACTACTATATTTCTAAATCAAATCTAAATCATAACTATAGCTCCAAATCTGCACCCTAAGATGCCTAAATTATTCCTTCACCTCTTCTATCTTCTTCAACTTGCATATTTGTGCTGGAGTAAAGTGTTTTATTGATAAATCCAGACACTACACTGTCATCTGCAGGCTGAAGTCCAAAGTCAAATGCTAACTGGTTAACTTTTTATTAATCATAAAAGACAAACTAGAACAAACGCATGATTTCCAATGAATGAAATTACATTCACTGATAAGAATCATTCATTTTCAATCCCTCCCTCACCTTCTATAAACATCCGTCCTCCATCACACATCCTCGCCAGCTGTCACCTCCCAGACGGCCGCTGGGTGGTGCTGCAGCTGTGCGTCCCTCACCGTCCTCCTGGCTCCGTGCATTTCTTCTCTATTAAGCATAAAAGGTTTAATGGCCGATGCCTGGGTAGACAGTAGACTGGCCTGGTCTGTTTGTACCAGAGCCAACAACCACTAAGAGATTAAAAATAAGCTGCCCATTTCTCGGGCTGTTTGGCTCTCGGCGCAGTGAGTCACGGCGGCTATAAAGGATACTGCCTTCAGGATTCGCGTCGTCCAAGCTTTCCATTCCAGGTAGGGCCGCTGCAACTCGACGAAACAGCTAGAGGGAGAGGAGAGAAGGAGGGAGAGGAAAGAAGGAGGGAAGAGGTGGAGTTAGAGAGGAAAGACAGTTGAGAGAGAGAAGAGGAGGAAGGTTCAAATGTATGGACTGTAGATTATTGTGTTTTAATGTATGCAGAAAACTATTTAGGAATACCCTAGTTATAGGTCTTTTATTTTTCCACATCTACTGATTTTATCCTGATGTAGACTTTGGGTGCTGAAATGTTGCTTCATTACATATTTGAGCAGTGACAGAGGAAGCACTGAGATCCCTAAAGGTGCTGCAAACTGCACTGTTAAAAATAAAAGCCCAGCATAAAAAAAAATTTATGCTTAATTATGCTTAATTAATTTATGCAAAAAGAAATATTGTTAAAATATCAAATTAAAAGTGCATTATGTAAAAAAAAGAGGCCTGTTTCAGTGTAAAAAAATGTGATATCATCAACTTATCATGTGTTTTATTGCATGATAAATCTTAATTTGAAAAACAAGTAGCAGTGAGACAATATAGAGAAGTAAATTGTACAAAATTCCTAAATTGATTAATAAGTGGTATTGAAATAAACCATACATTTGTACTTAAGGAGCAAAAGTATTAGATTACAATGCTGTTGGGAGTATTTGCATGTGTAATCTATCTCTCCTTTTCCTTTGTGTGCACCTGTAGCTAACTAGTGTTGGATTTGCACCACAGACGTTACCGCCGTTGCACATGTTTGCTCATCTATATTGTATTTGTCCACACTAGTGACTGGATCACCTTGGAGGGACGCAGTAATGGCAGAGAGTCTGAAATCAAAATGCTGCGAAATATGGTGAAACTGCAGGGATCACCTGTTTGACATTGCAGCCTGTCTTGGCACTGGTCTCGATGAACATGACGTTCAGCTCTTTGGCTCTCTGCTCTCCTTCCTCGATCGTGATTTGCCTGCAGGAAAAAAATCAGGCCAGACTCAGCATCTCAGGCCAATTCATTCTGTTCTGACGTGTTGCTTCGAGCAGCTTTCTGCTCATTTTGATAAAACGTCCTGGCGTCAAAGACTCCATTAAACGGAGCTAAATGTTAGAGTCGAACACGTATGAACATATTTACCTCTTCTCCTCCAGGTCTGTCTTGTTGCCTACTAGCATGATGATAACATCGCTTCCTCTCTCTGTCCTGACATCATCAATCCATTTGCAGGTCTGCTGGAATGAATTCACATCTGCGGAGACCAGAATCTCATTTTAAATCCAGTCTTTTCCATCTCAATGTTGTGAAAATCCCACATATAAAATGATCCTTTCCATTGAATCTTTTGTCTATTTCAAGCAGAGAAACATATCAATACACATATAGATTCTTATGTATTTATCTACAACACATGCACGGACACACAGCTAGCAGTTTGCTGCTCACTTGTAATGTCATAGACGACCACAGCCACTGTAGAGTCTCGAATGTAGCTCGGAATAAGGCTCCTGAAACGCTCCTGTCCAGCTGTGTCCCACAGCTGCAGCCTTACCTGCATGGGCACACACACACACAGAAACACACACCTCCAGCAGCTGCTTCAGCATCGACTGTCACACAACACACAGGCTATACAGCTATAAAGGCCTTGTAAGCACACTTGTGAGGGGATAAGCCAGTATCAGCTCATGTGCAGGCTGGCAGAGCGTAATATCCTGACAAAGAAACAGTATTAATACTAGCTAAAGCAGATGATCCACGGGTACGGCTTTCACTTATTAGGGCTCGAAAAGTCAATGCACCGAAGCTATTGCTACCAGAAATAACCTTAGGATAATCACGTTAGTGTGTGAAGAGAGCAGTAATTAAGCAAATCAAATCAAGGATTAGTCAAAACGGAGTGGAAACAGGGACATTTCTTACTTAGGATGACAAAAACCCTACATGTGCACTGATTCATCTGCTCCTGCCTTTCTACATGTGAATATTAAATGACAATCGAGGTTGCCTACTGTTCGGTCTTCCAAGTACATTGTCTTTGATAGGAAGTCAATTCCAATGGTCGCCTGTGGAGAGGAAAGAGCAAAAGGAAAACCATGAGTGAAACCCAGACATTCAAATTTAAACGTCTCCCTGCACCATCTGTTGTTCCCAGCAGAGTGATTGTTGTTAAGTAAGAGCAAAAATACAAAAAAAAAGCTGTTAAGAAAAAAAGGAGGCAACAGGAGCAGAAATTGAATCAGACTGAAACACTAATTTCATTTGCGCCGCCCTCGGGGCTCAATCATTCAGCCTTGTTATGAACCTAACTTCTAAGAAAGGCAAAAGGAGGAAAATCCTAATCTGTTTTTGCCTTTTCAACAGACTAATAGTGCTGCAATGCTATTTTCTGATCATACTTGGATAATTAACAGCATTCAAATTAGGGCGTAATTCATGCAAACTTAATTTAGCAAGACTGATTGTAGTTTGTACATCAAGCGAATGTTTTTGGCCCGAAAAAGCCCTCGCTGTAATAATATTCAGCTGTTAATCTATCTCTATTAAACCGAGGTCTTAACTTATCGTAGAGCTCCACTGATTAGTTCCCTCATTCTTCCAAATTGGAACATTGCAAGGAGGTTAATGGGGACATTCTTCACGAATCTGACCAAAAAGAAAACTGGAAATAGAGCTAATACAAGAAGAAGAAGTGCTCCACCGTCACTGTCCAGTGCTGTCGTCAATCAGTTCTTCATAATAAATGAATACACGTATATTCTGGATGTGCTCACCTGATATGTGTTGTCGAAACTGTCATACATGAATCTAGTGATGAGAGATGTTTTCCCCACTGAAACAGAGAACACGGATGTTAGTTTTTCTCATCAATAAGCGACTTCTATTAACATTGTTTACTGAAAATATGTTTCCTCGGTGAGACAAAATGGCAGCCAGCAGGAGTCAACGTTTAACCTCGGCCACGGTTACCATCAAACAACAAGAAGTAATGAAACCATCCACAGAACTGAAGCATTAGATGGAAACGAGTGGAAAACAGTAAAATTAAATCTTTAAATTAAATCACTGGGACAAACATTTGCCTGATAATTCCATAAAACAGACTCACAGTTTTCTTTTCGTGAATGGTAACATGAGTGATCATTGTTCTCTGAAAAACTTTTTCCTTCCATCAAAATGTTCCCCTTCTAGGACAGTATAAATATCGTAAAATAAAAAAGCTCATTTGATTTTCCACATGTTTTGTTATTAAGGGGGGAAAAGTGGTGCGTGAATTTATCTTAAATAGTTTTGTAAATGTTCCTCATGAATTAAATGCTTTACAAGAAACAATAAGTGTTTTTAATAATGTTTAGTCCATAATTATTGAAAATAGAGTAGTAATATTGACAATATTTGACATTCCTGCTTCATGTATTGATTTGAAAAGTTAATCAGTTCTGCTTTTATCATCATTGCACGATTGATTTGTGTTGTTGTGCAGTATTTTCTTGTTGAGTGTTGTGTTTTGTGCCCGTTTATATTTTGTGATCAGTATCTTGGCTGTTTATTGTGTATTTTCTTATTAACTTTTGTGTCGTGTGCTGTTCTTTTTGTGTGTATTTTCTTGTTGAATGTTAAGTTTTGTGCCAAATACTGTGTATTGTCTTGTTAAATTTTGCATCTTGGCTGTTATAAGTGTGTGTTTGCCTCCTGAGCTTTTGTGTCTTGTGCTGACTTGCATGTATTTCATCATTGTATCTTGTGTTTTGTGCTATTTTGTGTGTATTTTCTAATTCGGTTTCATATTTTGGCTATTTTATGTATATGTTTTTGTTGAGTTTTTGTGTCTGCTGCTGTTTTTTGGGGTATTTTCTTGTTGAGTGTTGTGTTTTGTGCCAATTTCTGTGTATTGCCTTATTGAGTTCTGTATCTTGGCTATAATAAGTGTGTGTTATCCTCCTGAGTTTGTTTGTCTTGTGCTGGTTTGCATGTTTTTTTATTATTGTATCTTGTGTTTTGTGCTATTTTGTGTTTGTTGTCTGATTAGGTTCATTATCTTTGCTATTCTATGGATATTTTCTTGTCGAGTTTTATTGTTTTTTTGTTTTATTTTCTCGTTTACTATTGTGTTTTGTGCCGATTTCTGTGTATGTTGTCATTAAGTTTCATATCTTGGTTGTTTTCTGTGTATATTTTGTGTGGTGTTTTGTGTCCATTTGTGTTTATATTCATTCCTACATTTTGTATCTTGTCTATTTTGTGTGAATTTCTGTGAGTTTTTTTGTATTTGTGACACTGGTCCACACTAATAGTCGCCTATATACGAATAAACATCAGTAAAATAAACAGCTTTGAGTAACTGTTTCTGCTCTATTCGCTTTTATTCTAAAAAGCATGTTTAAGAAGGATGCCATGAGTAAAAAAGCCACTGAATGACAGCTCAGAAAACATGTTTTGACCAAACATCACCAAGAAAGACGTGACTCTTTGCTAGACAGATGCACAACACAGATATTCAGCAGCCTCCGTGAGCCGGACGGAGGCTTCTCGGAGCATCAAGGTGATGTCCATTTTTATTTACATCCTCCCGGCACCATCTTTAGCTCCATTTTACATCAGATCTACGGCGGGGTGAGGACAGGATCCTCCGAGCAGGGCCCCGCTCTCATGCAGACAGCAGTAGTTTTGAAGGCGGCGTTGGGCAGTGGCCACAGCAGGCCTCTGTTCAGCACCGTGGACAGCAACATTGCAGTGCAGGCCACACAAACACACACAGGGAGGCTTTTAGTCGACACACACTCATAGACATGCAATACACACACACATCACAATGCAAGACACCAGTCAGGCTGCTGTCATATCAGGGCCTATTTATGTGCGTTATTATTCTCCTCTTTGCTGTTTGTCTTTTCTGGGACTCCTCCACATATCTGGTGTCTGAACACGTATCCAGGCAGCTTTACAGCGCTAAAACCCTTATCGATCAGCTCCTCCTCAATTTGTGCCATCACATCAAAGCACATACGCAGCCGTTCCCACCCTGAATAGATGGATTATTGAATAAATAGTATAACGCTGTGACGCTGTCAGGGCCCAGGTTTTTTTTTTCCTTCTCTTTCTTTATCTTCATTTATTTGATTATTTATAGCACCGAACCGGAGACTGCGAGCTTTTGGAGATGCTACAGACATCGAGCAGCCTAGGGTGTGTCCCGAACTGACACATGGGGGACTGTTTATTATCTCCTCCAAAAAAAACAAAAAAACAGAAAAAACACGAGTGCCGGGAGGAAATATCAAACAGCGTCGTGTGAGAGAACAGAGGATGTTTCGTGCCACAAATAAGCGACGTGAGTGAGAATAAACGCGAAAAAAAAAAAGGCTGAGCGTATTTTTGTCGGTCACTGCAGCACATCAAAACATCCCAATTCATAGCGTCTTCTGGGATGCGAATTATGACAATTTGCGACAACGAAATCATCCTCAAGCATCTTTATTACAATCGGTGTTTGTATTTGAAGCGATCGCAACGATTACAGTTAAGGGTTTCATTTTTACGCATGCGTTTTTTCTCGCTCTTTTTTTTTTTTTCCTCCTCCTTCTCGGTTAATCAAATTTTCTTGAGCAACATGGGCGTCAGATAGAAAAACCAAAGCGAGCCGGCATAGTCTCTTAGATTCACTCTAAACTTTCCAAATCAACACGGATTACATACATGGCCTTCAACATATACGCATGTTTGATACAGGGACAACCCAAAAAACCTCCCCAAGCACTGACTCACCGCTCTGCTCGCCCAAAAATACGAGTTTAAATTTCCTCAGGGGGTTCCCCAAATCTCCTCCAGCTGACATGGTGGCAGATAAAAAGCTCAACTTGGATTATTTCTATATGTTCTTATCGCTCGGCGTCTCCTTCGTCGTGGCTGCGCAGGGGGATCCTCCTCTCCTCACAGAATGATGGGAATGCAGCTCAGCATCCTCCTGTCAATTTGGGGAGCTTGTGCGCCTGCGCGACCTCACCTATTTCAATCCCTCACCTTTTCTATTGGACCTGAAACTCAACTTTCATGCCTTACATGTGAACTAATTAAAACATGCATGATTGCTGCGTTTATGTAAAAGAAAAATTGTATTTATTTGTTCACTGTATTTGTGCTACAACTGACATTTTCTCAGCTGATTTCTAATTATCACATTTTAGATTTAAATATTGCACTTTACATTTATTTGACACTTGCTGATTTCTGTACAGATAAAAAAAGGATATAAAATATAGTTTACAGTCAGAATAATTTCATAAAATCTGCTGCTATGTAAAGAATGAAATTAAAATAAATGGCTAAATATAAATGCTAAAGTGAAATAGTTAGTAATTTAAAAGATTAGCTGATTGACAAAAAAGAAGACCATCATTTAATTTTGGAAGGATTTTCAGCTTTTTAGTCTTGCGTATATTTATTTTTCAATGTTAAAAAGAATGGATAGGATTAGATCAAATATTAGATGCTGAATTTATATTTTTGTTGTATTTGTACAGTTATTTTGATACTGAAGAGTCTGAATACTGTCTCCACCAGAATGCCTTAAAAGAATTAGCACGAATATCTTCCTACAAAATTCAGAGGAATCACTTCAGCTTCTTTTAAAAATCCACCCACTTAGAATGTGTCAGCATTTAAAGGGCCATTCCAGCTATTTAATATCACACATATAGATAGTTTGGGGATGAGATGAGAGAGGCACATTTACAAAGATAAAATAAAATAGGGGAAGAGAAATCCTGATTTCTACTCTCTAGATCAGGGGTGTCGAATCCTGGTCCTCGAGGGCCGCAATCCTGCAAGATTTAGATGTTTCCTTCTTCCAACACACCTGATTCAAATGATCAGGATCGTTATCAGGCTTCTGCAGAGCTTGATGATGAGCTGATTATTTCAATCAGGTGTGTTGGAAGAGGGGAAACATCTAAAACTTGCAGGATGGCGGCCCTCAAGGACCAGAGTTCGACACCCCTGCTCTAGATCCTCCACATGCCCACGTTTGTAATGCAGATCAACAAACAGTAACTTAAGGGATATCACTTCAGAGCAATCCTGTTGAACTGAACAAAACTTAAACTGTTCCTTTCTCATAGCAAAGAAACTTTAACATGTAAAATCAGCGTATTGCACCTTTAAGTAGCAACAGCGTGCTAACTGATTATAAGAATTCTGTGATCTTGCCAATTAAATCCAACTGTATAAAATGCTAACTATGGCCCCGCTGTCAAAAATACCTTGAAAGATTTTAATTGAAAATAAAACCCGAGACATCTTTCTCTGTTTGCACAAGCTGCAAGACTGGGCGCAGAAGGCAAACTAACTAAGTCTATTTAGCATTTTTTGTTTGCAATAATAGTACATCAGTATTGCATTCTCAACAGAATTTTATTACGCTCCTATCGGTTTGCCAAAGTAAACACGTCAACATCATTCTGTGCAAAGATGCCACATTTAAACATAAAACTTAATGCTGAAAATTAAACAGCTCTGCCTCCTTCTCTTTCCAGAAGGCAAAACTTCGGTCGATGTATTTGCAGATGTCCTCGTTGTTGAAGCAGGAGAAGTCTGAGTCGCTGCCCTCATCCGGAGTAGCACTCTGAACTATAACCTTCGGTACTAATCTGGAATCTGGCACCAGTGATGACGATGACGACGGGCAGCGGCACGGTTTTGATTCGCCAAAGAAGCGAACTTTGATGTCCTCAAAGCCGTCGCTCCACTGTCGCCTCCCAGCCTGGATTTCCTGGAGAACCGCCTTGTGGAAGTCCCGCACCTTCTCCCAGGGGAAACTGCCAACGTGGTCGAAGACTTCGAAGCAAAGCAGATGCCTCATCTTCCTCTCCTCGGGCGACAGGTCTTGCTCTAAGATGTGAAAGTAACCCAGCATGAAGAGGTCAAGGGTCAAGCTGTCGTGCTTCATCGCAACACCGTCCACATCCGGCAGGAACTGCTCGGGGGAGTACGTCACCTGAGGCAGTGAGGAGGACAGACACGAGTTCTGACTATCTTTCAGTTCTAGTTTATGCCTCCAGGAGTTTAGCATTTTGTCCACAGCACCTCGTTGTTGGCAGAACCGAAACATGGAGGTGATTTTCTGTTGGGGCAGTGCTCCTGACGTTGCGACCAGTCCCTGTCTCTGCCTCGCCGCTCTCATCGAAATAGCATACGCAGATTTCTTCCAGTGGCTCAGGAACAGCACCACTATTCGCTCTTTCCTCAAGCTGGTCGTTTCTATCACAGGTACGAGTTTTTGGGGAGCACCACGTTGGCTGACCTCACAGCTAAGGCCTGTGTTGGCATTGTGGTTGTTTCCTCCAATCGCTATCTGTCCTCCCGTTATGACCCCAGCAAATGGATAGATGCCCCCAATCTGACCCTCAAAATTGGATCTGAGGATTTTTACGGACACTCCAGACTGCTGGATCTCCTTCTCCACCCTCTCCCTCCGTGCCCTGCTGTAGCTGTTGCTCTCCAAGCGATGGCTAAAAGCAGACGCCATCCCGATGTGCGGTATCCTGCAGCCACCGGAGCTCTCCACATGGGCCGTGTCGTGGCGCAGCTGCATGAATTCTTGTCCTAAATCAACTCCTGCACCATCTTTTATCCCTTGCATCCCCTCCATCATGCCGTCCACTGTCCTCCTCTCACTCTCTGGTTCTGTGGTTTGAGTCAGGCTAGCCACCAGCAGAGACATGCTCCTAACAATCTCCGAGACTCGAGTGCACCACACTGGCAAGGTCGGGGGCATTTTCCCTTCAGAGTCCATCTGCTGTAGAGCCTCCTTGTTGAGGGAAATGTTGACAATGGGATTGGGCAAAATTGCCCTGAGCTCGTCGGTCAGCCTGGTCAGCTCCAGCTCATAGGCCTGGCAGCGTTTCTGTATTGAAACGGACTCAATCTGGTGCTGCAGGTAAACCAGATCCTCCTCTGTTAGGAGCTCACCGAAGGGCCCCAAGACTGCGTTGTGGGTTTGTGAGTACTTCCAGCCGTCCACTGGTGTGTAGCCGTTAGCCATGTCCTAGTAGATAGACAACAGATTTTGTAAGGGCAGCAGTTCAGCATCTTGGGGAGAGAGTTTATTTGTTTTGAGGTGGTCTGTGGATACAGCACAACAGAACCCATGATGAGTACCTGTCTCCGCTGCTCCTCCTCGTCCTGCAGCCTGAGCTGCAGCTGTCGCACCATCACCTGTCGCTTCCACTCTGCGATGGGCCGACCGCTTTCATCGTGAGTGGGCACCAGAGAGTCGATGTCAGCCAGGATCACGTCGACAATTGGTAATTCCTCCAGCAGCTCCTCCTCGCTGTCGAGCTTCTGTCGCCGTTCAATAATGGAAGACAGAGTGACACTGCTGAGCTCTGGGTCTGGAACCACATCTGCTAACGTAAAGTTGCCGTAATAAAACCCTCACAGAGCAATTTTTCAGATGCTTTTTAGAGTTACTGGAAGTCTGTTGAACACTACCAGTGAAAGTCCAACAACTCAAACACCAGGAAGCAAAAAGTCACAACATAATAAGCAGCAATGTACAACGAAAATATAAGAGTCAGTGTAAAGACCCTGCACACCCCTAATCGATCCCTGTAGGTTTTCTTAGTTATTTACACCAATTAGACCTCTTATCTGGATTGTGTACAACACTCTTTTGTTGGCATTGTTGCTCTCATTTGTTCATGAGCTGCACATGATTCCCAGCACAACTTCTGCCCACATACGACCTGAGCAGACGCCGAACTGTCTCTTTTGTCAAACCCTTTTATGTAAAGGTGGCTGTCCAACCATGGCTTTGCAACCATTACTAAGTACAGCTGGCGGTTCTGAAAAGTTTTGGATTACCCAACATGCCAAAGTTGTGTACAGCAAGTAGTAAGAAACACACAGTGTCTTAAGAGCATGGAGAGAGGTGTCCTGTATGCAGCCATGAGGTGCAAATAGTGAAAATGTTGTTTTTTTAAAACCTGGATAACATGTCCATTTGATGTTTCATATGCTGGATAGATAAATCACGAATGAAATAAGCAGTCAATGCCATGGTGGAGCATTTCCACCTTGAAAATACAGAGTACTAATGATCATCTCAGAAGCGTGTTTTCAGACTTTTTTCATACGCACCAAACCTAAGAAACCAATCCCATCAGCTGTGAGAGTCCGGTTCAGCCAGCAACACTCAACACTGAAACAAAAACTGGTTCACCCCAAGATTAAGACACCCAAACACAAGCTGTGCAACAATGTCGATGTAGTGTAATGCAGCGGGTAGTGCACAGACCTATATAAATGGTAGACTAACAACTGCTCCACAAGCACATGGCACAACAGTGGAGCTCCAGCTACCTAGGGCACGACTCAGCAGTCCACCTGCATCTACAGGGTGAGGAACACTCCTTTAAGGATAGCAATGCTCACATTGTGGACAGAGAAGAGACATGGGTTAAAAACAAGAGTTAAGGAAGCCACAAGTAGAGTGAGGGGTCAATGGCACTAGTTGTCGGGTACTTGTAGTGGAGTATTTAAAAAAGTTTTTCAGTTTAATTGAATTTAATTTTATGTATAGAGCGCAAATTTCCAACATATGTCATCTCACAGCGCTTAACATAGCATGGTACAGATGGTACGAATTTTGAACAGAGATCCCAACAATCCAAAGTTGCCGTTGGATGAGTAAGTGGTCGAATTCTCCCCACCGTTTTACTTTGACTACTACTTTTGCTACCGTTAACATCCGTCACGTCTCAAGGTTCACAACCATTCACACCTCATTAACTGGTCATTAGCCATGTGTTTTGGGGACTCCACATCAGTCAGTTAAAAATGAAGAAGTCTCTTGGATGACAGGTGTAATGTCTTCAAAACTAAGAAAGAGAAATCCAGTAATACTTTACAGGTTTTTACTTTTAAACCAAGTCAGCTAAAACATTAAAAGACTCTCCCTCGTTGTCTAAATGGAATATACACAGTCCTGGATTGAGGAGCTTGACATATTAACAGTGGTAGTAACAGGATTTTGCTTTTTTGGAACCGAAATGAGCTGTGAGGCTGAACTTGTTTGCATTTTCTTGCAGTAAAACAACTTTAATACTGTCAGATCAATTTTGAAGCATATACAGTCCAGCTTTTGCATCACACCTTTTTAATTATACCCTTTTTCACCCTGAAGGCATTACCGTCACCTTTCTTGGGAGTGTTTTCACTCGGTTTATCTTGAAGGTCGGACTAGTCGAGCTCACCGTTTGTCCAGTGAAGACTGCAGTGAAGCCGGCCTGCCGCAGAGACTTAATAGACTTCATCTGAGACATCAGCGTGAGGTCCCTCTCTGGAGGCTTCAGATGATTGAGCGATGTCACCACTGTAAACAAACATGACAAGGGTAAAAAGGTCAAACGTTCACTTCTAAAATAACTGGTACGATCTATTGGTTGACTTAAAACAAAAAAAAGTATTATGGGCTTTGAAATACTGTGTTGTTCACTTTCACTGATTTAGCTTAATATAAATGATGTTCAAAAAGGCAGACAGCAAATATAATGATCATATAATAAGCAAAAAAATAAAATAACATGGCCGACATATATAAGATTGTATTCACACTCCTGAAGAAGTGTTAACATGCATAATCAAGTGTCGTCACCTGAAGAGGCCACCTGCACATGCTGGATGGAGCCTGCAGTGTATTTTTTTGACATGGCAGCAGGAGTCAGAGGGGACGAGGCTGCAGACAGCGGCGGGAGGCGAGGCAGGGGCAGCACCTCCTTCACTGGCTGCTGGGGACACACACACACACACACACACACACACACACACACAGCAGCAGCAGCAGCAATGAGCAAAGTTTTTAGAAGTAGTTTACCAAAATCAATCTTACCCAAGTTTAAGTTGAACAATTTTTTTATTTTGGTGCCTTGAAGGGCTGTCGTCATCCTAGATTTTTAGTACACAGGAATTCATGATAACAATATTACTGGGATAATGATGTGCAGAAAATCTGGAAAAATACAGTCGGAATGCTGTAATTCAATGCAGTTGTTTCAGTCCTTTGGCAAACAAATTACACTGAAAATAGAAGCGTAGGGAGCTGGAGAGTCTGAAATCATAACTGTAATGTTGCTAGAGTCTCAGTTACTCATCACTGGTGCTTGATTATTCACAATCTTTTCTTATTTATATATATTATTAACATGATTCCAGTGTTTCACTTTTAATTGCATTGAATATACTCGTGTTTCGTAACAGTTTATTATGGAGAAAGGTCAACGGTATAGCAGAACATTGACTTTCTTTTGTTATAAATCAGCCAAGGCGCTACTATTTTTAGCCTCTTTTTTTATATAACTCCTTATTGCACTCGTTTTATTTAACAACTTTACAATATCGAGTCAGTTCAATTGATTACTGTGAATTACTCCGGGGCTCTGGTATCAAAGCTCTTTCTTTTATTTTCTCGAATAAAGACAAAAAACAAGAAAAAAACAGACATGTAGAATGTAGACTTTTTCAGGTATACCTTTGTTTGAGAAGTTCTGAAAAGGGTTTATTCAATATTTGTTTCCCTCTGGACGCCATTACTCAAAACAGTAATGTATTTACACTTTATTTGTGTTTTTAAAATGCGTTACCTTATTCGCCGTCTAAAGCAATTTGTCACAGTACTTGTTACATTACTCTTGTGTTACTCTGCAGCATCAACCAAGATGCACTGTAACATAATTTCCAAATATAACCTTAAAGTACATACAGTGTTTAACAGATTTATTAGACCATCCAGCATCATGAAGTGCTTTAATTTACACTCAGCTCTCTGTGTTTTACCATTTTGAACAGGAATGAGGAATTTCAAACTGAATTCACCTTTTTATATTCAAATTTGAGCCACTGGGCTTCTCTGAGTGGTCATAAATTAATTAAGCATAACATTCAACCACTAAAGCTAATGTTTCTGTTCAGGAATGCAAGTAAATAACTATAATTTGACATCTTAATTAAGAAATAATAATGTAATTTAATATTTTTTTCATTTTTTTTGTAAAACAGTACATTTGAAAATTCATGGATAACAATAATAACTTTATTTTAGCATAAAAAATATAATTTTAGTTAAAGAGCTTCCACATACTGCTGTTTTAACCATTACATCACATTACTATTTGCACTACACTCCACACAGGACTTTTCTACTTGACACTTATTGTTACACTTATTGTACATTTTGCATTTTATATTTCTTATTGCTTGTTTTTGCTTATTTATCTGTATTTGTGGTGGTGGTAACTTTATCTTTGTGCTGTAACAATCAAATTTCCCCCCCCCTGGGGATTAATGAAGTATTTCTGTTCTTTTCTATTCTATTACAGAAACATGAAAAATGAATTTGGTAATTACCAATGCTGTTAATTTAGGGCATAAAGCTTGCATTGGGCGGCTGTCTAATACATTTGTTAGGCACTTTATATGGCCGCATATCAGCACAAACCTCTAACCTAATGAAGAAGACATAGTTAATGTATTTTTTTTAATTGATTTAATAAATATTTACTTCAAAGCCGACTGCAAAGTTGACCAACAATGAGCCCAAAGAGCCCTTCACAGAAGAATGCCATGGTAAAAACAATTGATCATCTGTGACAGCCAAGCTGGCACTAGCACTGGGTTAAACTGATCAAAAAACAAAACTGTAATTGTACTGTGATAACTGAGTTTAGAAACAGTAAAACATGACTGTGTTTACAGACAAATGTAATGTGATTA
Organism: Stegastes partitus; assembly: GCF_000690725.1. Classification (NCBI taxonomy): domain Eukaryota; kingdom Metazoa; phylum Chordata; class Actinopteri; family Pomacentridae; genus Stegastes; species Stegastes partitus. Next base: position 127,699 of record NW_007578146.1, on the reverse strand, counting down.
CACCAGCGCTTTATTTCGTAACGCACGACCCCCAGCACTGCACGACATGTTTGCGAGACGCTGCTCAGGTGAAACTTTTATTTCAGTCTCTGTACTGATGACTGGTCACCTTATTGTTCTCCATGTTGCTTCTGCTCATTCACACTCCGGTGTCACAGGAGCTCCTGTTTCTGAAAATGACAGGAACAAAAACAGAACACATAAAACAAGCAATAGAAGACCCCACGGGCGGAGAAAGTAATCTGCTAAAAGACTGAGACCTCCCTAATGGCCACACACACACACACACACACACACACAAACAGTTAATGTAAAGACGCAGCTCGTAGTACTTGGAACTAAAACAAGAAGTGGTGAAACTGGACACCAGTCGGTGAATGTAGCGTAGCCCACACAGAGTGCTGGAGAAAGCATGTTGGAGTGTGGAGAGACATGATATCCTGCTTCGGGTAACCTTCCTGATTCACAGGATTTTTTCACAAGCTTCATGCCATTCGATAGCCTTGATACTACACAGACAATTACAGTGTTTTTCTGCCAGTTAAAAGCACTTTAAGAAGCGGATGCCTTTTCAGTGGTAACCTTGTAAAAGCTTCACATACACAATACATCACTGTAATTTAGAAAGACTTAATGACATTAGCATTTCCATTCATTAATAACTAATCCAATAAAAGAACATTTCACCTGTAACTGGTGTTTATATACACTACATTATCTTTGTTCACCTTACACTATAAGGTTGCAATATATTTGCAGTTCAATGTTTTTGCTGCATATCAGTGCAAATAAACACAAAAGATTACTTAAAATCACCTGTTAAAATATAATATCATAGAATTACAAAAAAAAGTAGCTGTTATTGAGGTAATAAATCTTAATCTCTTGCAGCATATCTCTATCTTATCAAATATATGTTCCCTATATTCAAAATATCCTAAATTAGAATTTGATTTAAATAGCATAAGTGCTGTTTCTTCCATTCATGAAAATGCACATGCATACAGTACTTACAAATATGTTCCTGAAATCCGTGGAATCACCAGAAATGTGACGAATGATGGCAGGTTGCAATAAAAAACTATAACTGAGGGGTGGAAAAAACACAGTGCAAAAAATTAAATAATAGTGCAGAAAGCCCAGCAGCCGAAGTCCGTCCCTTCACGCTCGCAGCCAATAAACGGAGAGACTAAGGAGCAGCAGCACCACCTGGATCCAAACCTCAGATGGGGGTCCTTCTTAGTGTGCATAATTAAAGAAGTGGGATAGAGTGACCATTACCTGGAAGTATAGATTGATACCTCTGTGATGTATGGAGGAGACAATTTACAGTCGGCTGCAGCCTGCTGCTCAGATCGATGTTACAGTGGTGCCAGATGACTGGTACATTATGCATGGCTGCTTGATGGCTGCTCTTTGTACCAGGACACATCACTGACACCTTGAGATTTGTCTTTTCTGACACCAAGGGCTGCTTTTTTTTTTTTTTTTGTCACTATAGCAACCTCTGCTGGCAAATAGTTGATGGCAGTGACAGTTTACCTGACTTTGCTACAGCCACCATTTTTTTGCCACATCTGTGAGCAGCCACATGTAGACAGATGTGTTTTCTGCTCACATTACCATGTTGGTGCACTGTCTGTAGGTTCTTGTTTCATCACAGCGGATTTGTGATTGTTCATTTATGATTTAAGTTGCGATTTATTGATTACTGCCATCCAATCCGGTCTTCATACTTGCCTAGCTAACTGAGACTAACCGATCCATGCTCAAGTCACGGTGGCAGGTGGCAAAGCAGGGCCTCTCGGACGTCCCTTGCTCCAGCATCGTTTCCCACTTGCTCTTAAGCTGCTCCCAGGCCAGATGAGATATGTAATCCCTGCAGCAAGTTCTGGGTCTATCCTGGGGTCTCCTTACAGTCGGACTTGCCCAGAAAACCCTTAAAAGAAAGCCACCAGGTAGTCATCCTAATCTGATGACCTCAACTGGCTCTTTTCAATGCGAAGGAGCAGTGACTCTGTTGTTTAGTTCGCTACCCAGAGCTCATGACTATCGGTGAGGGTTGTAATGTAGATCAATTGGTAAATCAAAAGTTTCACCCTCTGGTTCAGCTCCGTCTTCCCAACAACACCTGCAGTCCGTCCATCTCACATTCCATTTTCCAATCACTCGTGAACAAGATCTAAAAATCCTTCACTGGGGGCAGAAGCTCACACCAGAGAGAACAATCCCCTGGTTTCTGGCAGAGAGCGATGACCTTAGACTTGAGAGCTGCTGACTCTCATCCCAGCTGTTTCACACTTGGCTGCAAACTTCCCCAGTGCTCGCTGAAGGTCACGTCCTGATGAAGCCAACAGTGTAATCTGCAGAACGCATGTTTTCCTAATTCTGTTGGGCCACATGTTAGTAGGTTTACTTTTACTGTATTCCTATTTTTTGTGGTGTTTTGCTAAAGGTTGGCGTTTTGCAGACTTTATGTTGAGCCACCAATGATAGCGGATTTTTATGTTTCTACCATGAAGGGCAACATAACAAGTGTCTTTTAAAATGTCACAACACCAAAACCGCTGACAGGTGACGTGAATGACGTTGATTATCTCCTTGCAGTAATTATCAATAGGTGTGAACGTGACTGTGCGTGGTTGTCTGTCTGTCTCTGTGGCCTTGTGACCCTTCAAAATCTGCTCCGAAACTGCTTGAGGAACACGACACAGAGCCCAAAGCATTGACCTGGCCTCCAAACCTCCTCAGATTTCAATCCAGTCAAGCATCTGAGCCGGAACAGCCCTCACTCACAGACCTCAGACACCATCAGACACCACCAGAGATTTGATTTCTGTAACTCAATAGGTCAAAGCTGCACGAGGGGGAACGGCACAATATTATCAGTGTGTATACTTTTGTAAAACAAGCAGTTTTGTAAGTTTCACAATGCATTTGGTTTAACTCTGGTTTCTGATCACCATCTTTTATTTTGTTGTCCGACACCGTTTACAGAGCTTCAGATTGAAGTGTCTTGTGCAACAAAGTAATGCTAATACATGATCAGGGCACATAGACTGGCAGCTATGGAAAAAGAACCCCAACACGTGGTTAAATATTCAACATTCATTACGTTGAAAAGACCTACAGCACCTTACCAAACTTTTTGTTCGGTGCCTGATGAGAGGCAGCGGCCCCTCACTCAGTCCAAGGCCTTTGTGTCTGGTCCGGTATTTCTGCCTCTGTGTCAGGGGATTAGTCTGACCGGCCTTGCTGCAGAAGAGCACATGGTGAGCACATAATCAATAATGGAACACGCGCAGCCTCACACAGGCTCGCACATGTGTTCAGTCTGAGCAAAAGTACAAACTGTTATGCAAGAGACATGAGAGTAGCGCCGTGATCTGGTATTCATTCATTAGGTTGCTCCGTCTGCAAAAACACGGTCCTGTTGGGGTCGACAGCAAAAACACAAGAACACTTTATTATATTGTAAAACAAACAAAACAAAACAAAACAAAACACGAAGAAACGTGACATCCAGGAAACACCATGTGCTTTAGATCTGTAGATACAGATAGCCATGTGTCACCCAAGCAGCTCTGGACACTGGATATGTAGGGGGTTGCCCTATGGACACTGGCAGGAAGACCTTTAGTCCTGTGGGTTGTAACTTGTGGTAACACAACCTGTGGATGCTTGATCAGATTGTGGTCTGGGTAGCTTGAAAGCACATATCGAGAAGCTGACTAAAATGAGGTACTACGGGCTGATCCATGGTTTCGGGAAGTTTCAGCTTGACATGGGATAACAGTTATGAGTCAGTGTAGGCCTCTTACAGGATATACAATAGGATTAGTCATGTAATATAAGAGGTCTCGGAGGAGTTGTTATTCCTTTGCATCATTGTTCTTAATGTCTACTACATTGTAGGTACAAAAATATGTAGTGGCAATAACAGCAATGCAAGTTTTGTTGTGAGATGTGTACAGACAAATGTAAGACAGATGTTTTATTAATTATCAACCTAAGAGAACTCCAGGTGAAGCTGATATTAATGATAATGGGTTATCAACGTAGCTGTGATCTCCAGAAGTATGTGTCATCTGGATGATGCATCCCAGCAGGACTTTGCATAACTGAGTTAACAGCAGGGGACCAGAATCTGATCCCTGTGGAACTCCACACACACAAATTTTGATTTAAATTGCATAAAAAACCACTGCAAACTCCACTGACTGTAATAAAAGTAATAATAATAAAAAAGAACTGATAAGTTTCAACACTCATTTATTTATTTGCCTTGTTTTTTTTATTTATTTTTTCTTGACAACTTTTGTTATGTGTCCACAGACATGAGAAAGAACTCCAGAACACTCAAAAGATAAACGTGAGCACTGAGATTAAGACTTCATCACAGGCCGGGACCCGGCTCTGCTTCTGTCAAGCAGCTCCGAGCAAGACTGCAGACGCTGGGATCACCGCCACCTCAACCACGCCGAGATGAGATGCGCGACACCGATCCCTCGTCGGCACTCTTTGCCGTGCAGACACTTGACAAAGCAGCAGGTCAATTATTCTTATTCATCATGGTATACAGAGGAAAAGAGAGTTAATATCATCTGCGTGATGAGACCCAACACACAAATCTCCATTTATATACAAGACAGAGCCAAGAGGAAGGTTTCCAGTTAATCATTACAAGGATCATGAATGACAATACTTTACAAGCAGCACTTGAGGGGTGGAAAGCTGTTGTCATTAGCAAGCGGTAAGGCAGGAGAGAGGGGCGGGGCACAGCAGAAGATAAGTGGACCTGCATGCTTCGATCCAGAGCTATGACAGTTAAAAAGCAGCCAAATATAAAATAATCCACTCATGTACCTTTCAACAATTATTGGCCAGCACGCTAAAACTGTCTCACAAAGTGTTTTTTTTAACATGATACCCTTGAAGTATTATAGGGCTGGAAGCATTGCAAGTCATCATCAGTTGCAAACTGAAAAGTCAATGCAATTTGGTGCAGTGGTGGTGTTTTGACCGCTGAAGCAAAAATAAAAAGGCAGACTCTGATCTTCTTCTTCTTCTTTCAGCACAGGGCCATGATGCTTTTTTTTAAAAACACACATTATATATATATTCTAAAAACATCATAATACAAAATCATATTAAATAAAGATGCTTTGTGCGTAAGTGCATTATAGTTTAAGAACATAACTTATCCTTCAAAGCTAATAAATAAAACTTTCCATTTGTCTTCTGTGCCAGCAGACAACATACAGGATTTATCAATAAAAGATTTTCTAAATAGATTCGATTGCACCAAGATGACCCAAAACACTTAATTTATTCTTTGCTTACGGACATTTAAAAATAAATAAAGTAGCCGCAGTGGCTATAATATGTTTTAAAACGTAAAATACGACCGGTCAGAGTCAGCTGTCCTGCACTTTGTCAGTATTAGGCTGTACTGCTCAACAGGTTGGCTGGCCTGTGGCACACAGAGTCCTAAATCCTTTCTGTTTAATGACTGTGAGTCAGATTTGCTCCAAAAAAACTGATCATAACCAGTCATAAAGAAATAAGGGGAAAATAGGAAAGGCAGACTGGCTGGCCGACCATGCCTTTGGTGTAAGATGTACAAAAACAAAAGCTTTATTTGCAAAATTCATAATAACATGTATCTGAGCAGATGTAGGACCCACTATTTTCATTCCAGCATGATAAAGTGTTTTCCATTTACTGATAATATTGATTGCAAAGCAACATTCAGGGCCACCTTGGTACAACGAAGGCTGATAAAAGCAACTAAAAACCATCCCTGGACACAAAAGTCATAACAACACCCAGCTAATCATACCGGACTGGTTTCTGACACGAGCATCGGGCTGTCAAATATCTAGCAGCTACAGTACAAAAGCTAAGAGGGGGGATTGCTTTAAAAGGCAACATTTACAGTCCATGATGATGAGATATACGCTGTACTGTACTTTTACAGGCTATACCAACAGACTATAGAGGATCATCGATAATATTCACTCTCCAAAACATTGACAAAGATCATCGAAATTAAAAAAAAAAGAAAAAAGGATCCATAGCATCTACTGTTACTCTACATAAAAGCTTAATCTTGGACACGTGTAACTAACTTCAATGCTGAAGACGCAGATGATGGAGGGAGAGAAGAAAAAAGAGGTGAAGAAAGGGAGGCACTATCTGGTGCATGGACAACGCTCTTGTCCACTCGAAGCAACTGCCCTCGACGGATTGCAGGTCCATGGTCAATCACAACTTTGTCCTTTCTATTTAGCTACAAGAGGAGTCTTATATCGTAAACGTATTTAGTGTAGCGACTCTGCTGGCCCATAACAGACAGAATAAGTGCTTGTTTGATTAAAAAGTACGAACCGCACACGGTGCAGTTGTCCCTCCCGGTTTGCCATGAAAACACGAGTTTAGGTAGTTGTTTAAAAGAAAAGCGTGGCATTTCGGGAAATTCACATCTTTGCTTTTTCGCCAGGAGTTAGAAGAGAAGATTGTTTATTTGTCACGTGCTGATACAGCGTGTGCAGTGTTGAATTGGAGAGGCTTTATAGATAAATAACCAATGTTCCCTGATGGAGGGAAACTCTGCACACACCAGCGTAGGGACTGATCGGCACCACTTTCATACAAGCAAACCCCATAAATATGAAGCTGGGTGACAAACTAGGTGACAAAAATCCACCTCCGAGCACCTCTACAGCTCACTAATACCGTACATTTACACTTGTGTCTTTATTCCGGGAGGCAATGTGCCTGAACAGGAAATACACATAACATCCATGGATATTTATGGATCAAACGTGAGCTTATCAAGGTGAATTATCAACCTTCTCGTCTAACTTCCGGCACAAAAGAGGCCAAACACGTCCCAAAATGTCAAACCGTTCATTTAAAAATCCCAATTTTTCCTCAACTGTCTGCTAACTGCACAGTTGAACAGCGATTTGAAACGATTAAAACGAGAAAATTAAAAAGCTTTGGTTAAAAACAGTTGAGTACATGATGCGAGACATCAACTCAATAAAGACAATAAAGTGCCATGCAAACAAAACTGTCAGTGCTCCTGTCACAAAGAAATAACAGTGCAGACAACCTACGATAGCAACAATAAAAACGACATTTTCCTTTGTGGTGATGTACCTAAAAAGGGATTGTGTAAAAAAAAAAAGAGAAATAAAGAAAGCAGAACAAGGCGAGGACATGAGTTATCTCTCCTGATCGTGGATTACTTTGCCTTAGTCTAGCCAACGAACTCAGTTTTCACAGAGCCAGTTAAAAAAAAATAAAAAAATGACACAGGTACAACAGCTTATCCTTTTGTCCTAACAAATCCCTCCTCATGCTACTTCGACGGTAAAATGATGAGCAACAGCGATTTATCCCTTTGCTATTTGAAACCTCTGCGGTGAAACAAATACTCTACGCTGCAGAGCACCGAGCCGATCCAAACTGAGGTAATGTACAGTATGCATGTGACGGATACGGAGCTATCATCGCTGCACTCAACACACTTCTACATAGAGAAACATCCGGGTTGATGTTTTCATTCTCCCCTTTTAATGGTCGATGGCTAATGTTCGTTTACAACTACGCTAGAGGAAGGAGGGATCTGGCCACATACTATCTTGATTTATTTTTTTACAGGGTAGGTTTCTACATGTACATGAAAACTAATCGTCCCAATGCCCAGCAGAGGTAAGTTAATTAACGGATTAAGGTGGTTAGTTTGTTCTGCTAAAGGTCAGAGGGGAGCACACCATGCAGGGTTCGAGGTGGTGACTGCAAAAAACAGACAGAGGATGGGGTTTTTTTTTTTTGAGCGACCGAGTGGTTTTTCGGGACGAGGGCGGCCATCACAGGGAGGGATATTTAAATGGTTCTATGTATAAGTTTGTTATATGTTCAGCAGGAGCAGGATGTTGAGCTGAGCTTTTAGATTGTATTGTTTTGTTTGTTTGTTGTTGTTGTTTTTTCCGCCAGGCTTGGTTTCACCTCTCACATCCTCTGAGCGGCTGGAACCGACTGGACGGACTTTCTCCTGGAGAGCTTTGACCTGATGGGAGCAGAGGGGAAAAATTAATGAAATGGAGAAATAACATAAATTAATATATATGTGTGTGTAAAGCAGTTATGTTTAACAACTTTATTTTTATGGGCCACTTAAACCTTTGCACACCACAACTTAACAACGGGTTTGAAAGGAACGTCGTTTGTACAAAATCGCCAAAATTACACCATTTATCGGAGCCAAAGAGAGAAACTTCAGACATCCAACTTTCCAGCAGCGCTAATTATTCATCTGTTGGAAAGTTTTACAAAATCAGAGCTTAAAATGGTCATAATTTATTCAAATCAGTTAATTCTACACCTCATTAAAAACACTTGCTCTAAGTAGATTCTGTAAAAACCAAGTGTGAAAACTAAATAAAAGTATAAGCAGTGAAATATCTACAGCATGTAAGGCCGTCATTTTTTCCCCAGTATTGGTAACACTTATGAGCAGTTAGAAATGTTTTTTTTTGACATTGTGATTCTTTTTTTCTTTTTGGTACAATAAGTCATAAAGGAAATTTAGGTTTCATTTTTCCTTTTTTCATGACTGATGCATAAAAAATGTGTCTCATATATATATATATATACATACATTTTTAAATTCTCTCTACTTCTAGCCACGGTTGTGCTGTTTCAATACATGTTGCAGTGAAAGTTGAGGCCACAGTGAGCAAAAAGGAGCAGAGAAATGGCCAGAAACTTCTTCAGGGTTTCTTAATTGTGCAGAAGATATCTGCTGATTTCTAGAGGACTGACTAAGATCCTCCATCCATCCATCATCTATACACCACTTAGTCCTCACTAGGGTCATGGGGAGGCTGGAGTCTATCCCAGCTGACAGACAACCAAGAACACTCACATTCACACCTACGGACAATTTAGAATCACCAATTAACCTCAACATGTTTTTGGACCTTGTGGGAGGAAGCCGGAGAACCCGGACAGAACCCACGCTGCACGGGGAGAACATGCAAACTCCACGCAGAAAGATCCTGGGTGTCCTCACCGGCGACTGACTAAGATCCTTTTAAATATATTTATATGCTGCCTATATTATTGCCCATATGATGAGTGATTGGTTAGAGTTTTGGTTATCCAGCTGACCTGCTGGGCACCAACTACAAGACTATCTGTGGTTGTCAACCTGCAGAAACTCAAGGAGTCCCAAAAAAACAAACAAACTACAAACTACTGTATATTTCTTCACATTTTGCTTGTGTTCTTGTTAATTATTTGATAAATTAAGTTCAGCTCAATGAATCTGAAGTCTACCAATCTCACATGACGTGGCATTTTATTCTTTGCAGGATTATTTTGTAGTCATTTACATTTTTAGATTCTTTCAGGGAAACTTCTGAAATGTTTGTGGATGTTTGTTTCTCCATCGCTCACCTGATGGTGCCGGCTAACAGCGGGTTGAAAGCGTACAGCCAGTCATGCATCTCTTTGTCGTTGGTGGCCTGCAGCAGTATCCCACGATGCTCGGTGCACACAGCAAACGTGTTGGGAGTCTGGAGACGCGAAACGCTCAGAGGTTAATTAAGATTCTTTTAGCTGCTGCTCAGTGTTTAATTGTGCATTCTGTAATCAGTTTAACCGTTGAACCGAGGCTTCGATCGTACCCGCAGTAAAGTCTGCTTGTCTTCACTGTATTCCACCTTTGCGGACGACAGGTTGATCACAGCTCGCTCCACGCTGTCCCTCTCGCTGCGGTACAAGTAGACGTAGGGTCTGCGCACCACCACGTAACGCTTCACCCAGCCGCTGGTGTGGGGCTCCAGGAAGTGCAGGTAGCCTTTCTTTGACACGATGGGACTGCATAGGAGAAAAGAAATACGCATTTTTACATCAAATTATTGTGATAGTTGAGCATTTTGGAAAACAATCTGCAGCATATTTCTGAACTGCAGTGACGGAAGTATCAGCAAAACAGAACCTGATGTCCACAACCTTTACTACATAACAATATGTTGTGTATGTCATGGGTTTTGTTAATCATGACAAACTTGTTTTTTTTTAATTACGCATCTAAATTAAATCAGTGGGTGACAAAATGGTGGCGATGTATCAGCAATAAGACATTTCATTGATAGCAATAGATTGTTGGAGTGTTTGATAGTTTTACTTAAATGCACCAAATACAAAACCGCCATGAAAGCACATAATGAAAAGTTCAGTTGCATGAACAAACCTCGGGCATGCTCGCTTCCTAAGATCGTAAGGTGCCAATCATATCTCTTGATGGTGAGCGTGTCACCTGTTTATAGTTTGAGTCAAACCCCAGCATGATGCGGCACCTTTACACTGTTCACAAGGCTTGCATATCCTGGTTTTGCGTTTAGCATTAAATACTTGGTCCTTATTTGTGTGTACATTTGTTTGTGTGTGTGTTTTTTTATTGTATTATTAGTCTCCTGTGCACCTTGATAAATAGGAAAAGTGGTTGAATTTAAAAAACGCCAAATAAAGGTTATTGAAAACAAACAGTGACTGTCGATATCACCCATCCCCATGTTAACGTAATTCACTGTGGCTTCATGTGGTCCTACCTGACACGGATCTCCTGTATGTCAGGAACAAAGGTGCATCCTCTGAGAGCTTTCTTTCTGTCCACTGGGCTGTACGGGTCCAGATCCGGTGTGGATGCTCCTGAACTGGGCTCAGTGTGTCTGCACGACAATAAAAAACAAACTAATTCACAATGTGACAGAAACGGAACAAGGTTTAACTGACCAGACGAACTGCTGCTTTGAAAGAGAACTCCTGGTCGCCTTCTCTTAGCTCTCCTTTTAGGATATCTGAGCAATGGGTCAGAAAACATTTTAATCAGGCACAGACTAGCACAGTGAACGAGGTAAATATTATTATATTAGAAATAAAATCCTACATCCAATTAGAAATGTTTTATGCTGTCCGGTCATTTTCTACTAAAGGAAATAAGGTCTGTTGTATGACGGTGTAACCAACTGACACCAAATTCATGAAAAGCTCTATTATGTGCATATTAAACACATATAAGGGCATCTTTGTGAATGAAAAAAATAGCATATATTTTGAGGATTTATGGATTAAATGAGAAGAAATGTGGAATCTAAGATGAATTACAATTGATGCTAAATGCAATTAAAGATTCTCTCTGTAAAAACATGATGCTCATCAAATGACTGAACCCAAAATGTAAGAAAAATAAATGAAAACAGCATCTTGGGGGTGTTAGATATATCAAAAGGTGTGCTCAGTTCAAAGATTAGGATCCATTTGCTCACCTGATGTCATAATGTCCCTCGACCAGTGAGGGGCAGGTAGACGAGGGAGTGAGCGTGCTCAGTCCAGAAGAAGACGTGTCTCTCATGAGTGACGCCGACATCTCAGAAAGCTAAAACACACCCACGCACACGTACGCGCACACGCACACACGTGGAAACGAGAATAACGAGGACACACGGGACGAGAGGGACGAATACAGATACAGACAAAACATACCGGCAACAATTAAGCAAGGACGACACAGACATGCATTCAGAGAACAACTCAATCAGAAACTCTTGTCGTTTTTCTAAGCAAATGTACTGAAGAACCACCACTGTAATGTTGCCTAAGAGCCCCTCGCTGATTAACGGGTTAAAGAGGACATGCAGGAGAGTTTAACATGTTGGTGGAAGCCTCGCAGTCTCTAAAGAGGAGGGATGGGGGTCGGGTAAAGAGGGGAGGAGATGCTGAATCAGTCTGAGGGATCATTTATCGATACGTGGGATTTGGAAGAATTAATCAAAAGACCTGAATCAGTATTATTCTGAAAAATATATATATAATCTGGCACATTTCATCCAGTTGGTTTGGGAAAAAAATGTGAATAATACTTAATCCAGGTCTGCTGGGAGGGTAGTTGTAAAAACAGAAGGTTAAGAAAATGGAGCTAGATTAAATTAGGGGGGATAAATAAAGTGAAAAGAAAGAAAAAAGACCAGAATCTCTACTGAGCAATGGAAAGAAACATGAAAGGATGCAACAGCAGACTGCAGAGGCGGAGTGCGGGGCTTAAATATTTAGTGAAGCTGTAAACATTAGGTTCAGAATCATTATTGGGCCGGGTTAGAGGGCCTAAGCTGGGGCTCACCTTGCTCTCACTGGCACTGCTGCTCACCTGGCTGTACTCCCTGTTGAAGGTGTGCATCAGCAGACGCAGACACTAGAGAGAGGAAAGTGGGAAAAACAGCAGTGGGTTTCGTTTGTTAGACGACGCCAAAAGAGCCAGAACAAAACCAGAAGCAAAGTAGGAATGAGGGGACGTTCTGGAGACCGGCAGTCACCTTAGCAGCCAGCTCCCTCTGCCTCTGGTTGGGGCTGTCGGGGGCCGGGCTGCCGCCGGGACTGTGGCTGAAGACGGGACTCTTTGCAAAGTCGCTGATGTCGCTGCTCTTGTAGAGAGCATCCTGACCCGCCTGCAGAGTCGCCTCCAGCTTCTCCCTCAGCAGCAGGTAGTGCCTGGTCTTCTCCACCTTAAAAACAAAAATAAAACAGGAGCAAATTTAACTTGACTGGACGTGGTCTCAAAAACAAAGATGAAAAGATGTTTAGTCGTACAAAGCTGATCTATAAAAAGTCTCCTTCGCTGATACTTTAGGAAAAATTCCAAATGCAAATGAATGAATGGATCACTTCCTTGCTTGCTTTTTTGGAATTTTTTTTCTGATTTACAAGTTAAAACCTTCCTGTTCTGCAAGAAACTCCTGTAAAATATGTAAACTAAATGTAATTTCTGCATTTAGTAAGGAGGACATGAAAACAATAAAAATAAAAAGATATATTCAACCTAAACAGAGTTGCATTGAAATCATTTTGAAATATAGTAAATAAATTATGAGATGAGAAAAAGTAAGAAAAAAAATTTTTTTTGGAAGAATATTAACTCTAACTACAGAATTGTTTTCTTTTTACTAGAATTGTCAAGAAAAAATGTGAAGAAATTGTGTAGCAGTTTTCTTTCTCAGCATGTTTCCCTAAAATCTTCACAAATAAATTCATTCAGCCTGTATGGAGCCTGAGAGGTGAATCCAAGTACAAAAAAACATCCATATAAAATGTGCACCACTCACTACAGCTTCTGCACAGTGATCAATAAAGTTAACCTTTTTTTAATCTTTATTAACCTGAAGACAAAAATTAAATTTTGGAAAATAAGCAAGATTTTCCTTTCATACCATGAGTGCTTTGTTTAAATCTGTTTTCACAAGATCTGGGTGCCTTGAAGTCACAATGTTATTGCTGTCCTCAGAAAAAGCATGTACAGAATATAACTGAAACAAAATGTGTTAATTCTACGAGGCTAAGACTCACGCCAAATACAAGAATCTATAATTTAATCCTTCTCTGTTTTGTTTTTCTTGGTGTCATCTCCGTTATCAGCCCCCCTCAGTCCGCTGCACTGACCTCCTGCAGTAAGCTGAGCTTCTCCAGCTCCCACTGGTGGTCGAGAATGAGGCTGTCGCTGCGAGGCCTCCACCCGGCCAGGTTCTCCTCCCCGCGGACGTACGCCACCGAGGTGTCCAGCACACGCCTGCGACGACGCTGCATGCCTGATGAAAGAGGAACAAAACAATCCATGCTTTAAGTAAAAAACATCTTTGTTTGTTTTTTTTTTCAAGGATGATTTTCTTGCTATTTTAAATCACCTGGACTTCCGTTGTCGGCCACGTGGCACAGAGTCATTTCATAGACTCCTGTTACGCGGTTGCTGAGAAGGAGAAAGATTTTACAGGTGAATTTGAGAAACAAGTTAAACAAAAAAGAAAAAAGTATTACATTTAGGAAGACAGCGTTGCATTCAGACATCGCAGTTTAGAGAATCCCTAAACGTGTACCTCTCGGAGGGCCGGAGGCAGCCGGTGCTGAAGAGGTTTCTGATGGAGCGGGACGCCGGCAGCTTGGTGTCACGAGAGTAAAACACCATGCAGAAGTCTTTGGTGATAACCGTCGGCTGAGTGCAGTTCTCCATCTAGACAAAATATACGAAACATGAATGAATCAGTTTGTTTTTACAGACGGATTAATCGTTTTCCAAATATATCCTTAACGATGATCGGTCTGTTTGGTTAAAGTCTAATGGGGATAATCTGAAAAAAAGAACTACAAACATGGCTGCACATTTCACATTTAAATGAAACCCAAAATAAAGCTACAACTACACATATGTGAGACAAACGAAGTGGCTGATTTTGAGGGGGTTTTTTCACCCGCTCTCCTGACATTAAACGCATCATTACATTTCTTTTCTCTTACCTCCAGATAAGCAGAGAGGGTGATGTAGATCTTCTCCCCGTACGGAGTGACTCTGTTCAGAAGCAGAGAGTTGTGCATGGAGCTGTCCCACGCTGCCTCGAACCGGTAGAAGGTTCTACAGAGAGAGAGAGAAAAAAGCATTTATTCATATTAACGGAACCAAAAAAAAAAATCTCATAAAAATCCTGCCAGCAAATGAACATTTTGCTACCACGAACAACAACTGAAACGATTAAATCAAAATGATTGTCAGTATACCTATGATCAACTCCCAACGAGACGCTGCCATTAACAAAAGAGAAAAAAGATTCGAATTAGAAACTTTTAACTGCAGTGGTTAAAAGTTTTAAACTCAGCAAAACAAACTGATTCGTGCAAACTGAAAAAAGCTTCGAAGCGACGTTACACACGTGGAAGCAATGTGGAAAAAATTAAATAAAAGCATCTGGTCTGTCAATGTGGGTTTAATAGCAAATTAAGCCAGAAACATATAAAATTAGCAAATAAAAATAGAGAAAACACTAAAAAAAAAATCATGTACAGAATCAAAAATCTGTCCAAATTCATACTTGTCGTCATGTTTGGGCCAGAAGTATCCAGACGACAGGATGTTGAGAGACAGGATGTTGGGGTCTATGATGGTCTCGTCGGCCTCCGGCGTGTTTCGAATGCGACCTGACGTCAAACAAGTCACGGTGAGATCTGTTCTTTTTTGCAGGAGCCGGCTTTTGATTTCAGATTTCTGGACACTAAAAGACGTTACTCACCGATCACCAGCTCCTTCACCTCTTTCCACTCGATGTCGTTCCCGGTTTCATGAGCAATAGTGACGGTGATCCTCCTCTGAATGCCCTGTGGAGTCAGAAAAGAGAAGTGTTCAGTTTGATTTAGATATTTAATCGAGGGGAACAATAGCGTCTAATATATTTATTCTTTCAGTTGGAAATGTGTGGACCTGATGCAGGAGGAACGTCCCGTGGCAGGGCATCCCTCCTCTGTGGTCCACAACAGCTGGGATGTAGCTGGAGACAGAGAACAGTCGATTAGTATTTATAACACAACTGTGATGGTATGTAAGCGACACACATGCAAACAGACAGGACTCACTCTCCGTTAGCTTCCAGCTCGCAGATCTCGAAGAAGACCATGAGGTCGTATTTGGCGTGACAAGGTCCTGCAGTGGAGCGAGTCAGAGTGCTGAGCTTGGTGGCCGGCACTGGGAGGATAAAGAGAGGACAGAGTCATGGGTGTCAAGTTAAATAGAAGTGTTGACATTCAGAAAACTGTTATGAATGATGCTGGTGGCCATTAAGTGAACTGCGAAGTCCTGGGCATCATCGAAAACAGTGATGTGAGTTAGAGTTTAACTGTAAGCCGTATTTCAGACGACATTTGACTCTCCTGTCCTACAGAAGAGGGGGTCTGACTATACAAGAATATTGTTTCACTATTATTATTATTAGCATCTTTTTTCCCTATTTTGTGCCCCTATTAACTGAATGGCCGGCTGATGTTGATCCGAGCATCCTTGTTTCACCAGATGTTGATGACCAGATGAACTTCACATAAGAAACCTTTTTTTTTTTTTGCTTTTGTGCTCACATAGAGTTTGTGTTGGGAGTCTCTGTTATGCTTGGAGCTGGTACACAGCATCCTTTAACCATAAAGTAAGTAGAAACACCTTATGTTGCTGTTTTTATGTCCAACTTGAGGGCATGAGTTCTGACTACTCGTCATGAAACTCTAAATGGTCTCATTTGTAGATGAAACAATCATCTGCTAACCCTGTAAAGCCAAACATTTCACATTTTATTCATGAGGTTTTGAGACCTCTATGTGATCAATGCAATATTTTGTTTGTCATGAAAAACCTGATGTATACAATCAGACACATGCAGATAATCCACCATGGATCACAATTCATGCAGCAACAATGCCAGATGGAGCAAAAAAATGACACAAATTAAAGCTCATATATGCAAATTACTACATTATTATTATTAATTATTATTGAATTGTGAATACAAATTGATTTTTTTTTTAACTAAACATTTTTTAATTTGTCAGAAGTTTCAATAAATACTCCAGTTTCAGAAAAAATCTAATTTTCTGGTAATTATTTCATGGTTCAGGCTTCACAACAGGGTTAATCAAGAAAATAATTGATAGATTAGTGAATGAGCAGCCGGTTTAACATAAATGAGAAGAGCTTTGTTCTGCATTCCTTATTTTTCTATTATAAATGAATTCTCATTAGTAGGTTAAATAAATTACAAATTCTTCACATAAGAGCTGAGAGAGGTTACGGTTTGGTACACCAGTCTTTCTACACAACCAAATGATATTAACATCATGAATGATTTAATGGTGCTTGATATTAAATGTTGCTAACCTGGTTTGGATAACGGCATGACTCGAGGAAACTGCCTCCTGGAGGGTCTCAGCGGACTGAAAGAAACCAAACGTGGAACTATGTGAGAACTTCATTTGCATAAAGACGCATCAGATCATAATTATTAAAGAGTCGGCGGAAATTAGAGGTCGAACGTCTCGCTGACCTGATTAAATCTTTGCAGAGCGGAGGGAAGGGCTGCTTCTGATAGTGTCCGAACACCTCAAACACGATGGGCTGAGTCTTGATGTACTCTGTGAAGGACTTGGTCACCTCCACTGTGATCTGAGAGAAGAAGTGAAAACTCAGACGCAAACTTCAGACAGCTGTTTTTGTCAGCCTGTTGATACTCTACATTACAACAAGAACTTCAAGCCATATTTGCCAACAGCAGCACTGAACCACTGCTTACATTTTGTACGTGGTAGAAGCCCAGCGGAGGTCCTCGGCCGGTGTTCTTCAGCGGCTCAGTGGAGAAAGCTTCGTCGTGGCGGTGAATGAAGCTGGAAAAATGGAAATCATTTCATGCACATTACATGAATCCAAAAACATCTGCCTTACCACCACATATGTTATATAATTATCTGTTAACTGCTCAAACTAAAAAAAAAAATTCCAAACAGTGAACTGATTTTCCATCCGTGTGTGAACTACTCATCTGTTTCATTGGGGAAATTAACCAAATCTAAGCATGAAATCAAAAAATATTTACTCAATATCACTTTATTCTACATGTCTCATTTAACAATTGACCAAAAAACATCCTTAGCACAAAATAAAATTTAAAAAAAAAATACTCTTTTCTAGTTTTGTAGCATCATTTTTTCAAATTTTGCAAAATAAATAAAGAAATTCAACTCTTGTTTATTGTTTTTTTTTTTTTTAAATATGATTTATGGCATTGCAGCTTTGACAAACTGCACAAAAGACAACTTTGATCTCTTTCTCTTTGTAGTCATGGTTGTGTTGTTTCCAGAAACAGTGAAAAATAAATCCACAGTGGGTAAAAATGTGACAGGACCAAAAAAAAAAAAGCTCAGAAACTGTTTGGTGTTTGGAATGTTAATAGTGTAAAGCCACATTTGAAGAATCAGTTTTGCACTTAATGTTGGCAAAGATGGGAAAAATCAGAGGCAGTAAAGGTAAGATGACACATTAATCCATTCACATAATCTCACAACGTTTTGGTGAAAACGTGCTTAAACTCACTTGAACTGGCAGAAGATGTCGGCGTACTCTGCTGAGATGCTGGACGCCTGCAAGACGGTGACTCTGAAGGTGAACGTGCTGCCGATCTTCAGGTGGGACAGAGCTTTCTCCGGAGACAGATCCAGAGGAAGATCCAGGCCCAGACCTAAACTCTTCACCGGGCTGTGAGGAGGCTCCTGTGTGGCTACATGGGACGGAGGAGGAGACGCAGAAACACAGAGCTTTAAATTTACACTCATACTGGATCGGTCAACTTGTGGAATCTATTCATGTTCTCGAGTCCTGCAAAGGTCGAACTAATATGTGGAAATTGTGTGAGCAGATCTGCTCTCACCCTCACAGGTGTTGTTGTTGACTTCGTCTGCAGAGATTCCTATCTCAGAGTTCTGTCCTTCTCCCTCCACAATCCTCAGCTCCTCCTGGGAGGTGTTGGAGTGCGACAGACCGCTAGGACACGACTCAGTCTGGAACTGAAACAAAACAACATCAGACTTTGCCTCGTTGACACTATAAACATTAAAGAAAATTCTGCAACTTATTCCAACCATCTTTTTTCAATATCTACATCTGACTTTTATTGGCTGTCTCTAGTCTTAAGCACCTTCTCAAACTGTTTGTCTTCAAAGGAGATCTTGGCGGTGCCCGACTGTCTCACACCGGAGCCGTAATCAGGAGCCTCCTCATCAGCTAAACAAACACAAAACAGAAGTCATGATGTTACACCAAAATGTTAAAATCATTTCCAAATACAAGACAACTCCAAAGAGAAGCTATAACGCCACATTTAGCAGCTTCTGACAGCGAGAAGGCTAAACCTCGTGTTTATGTTTACCTGAGATGGCCTGCACAGCCACCCTGAGGAAGCCTTTCACCTCTCCCTTCTCACTGACGATGGCCACGCGATGCACCAGCGGCACCGGATACAGCAGGTTACTCAGGTACACAAAAGCCCTGAGGGGAGGAGAGTGAGAGGGATGAGGGCTTTCCAGTTGTATTGTGCAATAAAGGAGAAGGACTTAATTCTGGTTGATGCAAACTGAAGGCGTTTACCGACCTGCCAACCAGGCGGAACCAGGGGAACCGGTCGTAGAAGGGGTCACCTCCGGTCAAGGCGTGGTCACAGTCCTCCACAGCACTGCTGGGCAGCTCTGCAGCTCGGTCGTACATCTCCCTCATCAGATCCAGCCTCTGCCTGCAGGGGGCGCCAAAAACAGGAGAAAACTATTGTAAAGGCCAGAATGTGTAGCCACAAAGAAGGATGCAGAGCTAGCAGCTGAGATGAGAAGACGGGCTGCAGGAGCCATGAGTAAGTCTGTGTTTTTGTTGCCAGGATAAAGAGCACATTGATTATTGTTGTTTTGATTGTGATCCTTTTTGATGGACACATTTGTTTGGGAGGTAGCGGCTCCCGTAGATGGGTATAAGCTCACCTATTCACCACTTCATCTGTGCTTTTGTGAGGGGAAGAGGGAGAGTGGGTGAGCTGGGTCGCCGTATTTTTTGTTGACCGCTTTTTCGCTATAATACTATTTTTGATTGCTATTTTATTTTGATTACTTTGGTTTGGAGTTTTTTTTTCATATGAGTTATGATCCTGTTTTCATTTAATAAAAGGCTAAACTTATTTATAAGCATCTCCGTGAATTATTACTTAACCGCACGTCAGACAAACAGACCCAGGCTCAGTCTCTCAGCGACACGAGAACTTGGATGTCGCTACACGGGCGATTAAACTGATACTACCCACTTATAAAACCCAGGAGAACTGTGTTTGGATTCTTGTTCTTTTAATCAAATCAGCTTTGATGATAAGGACGCTGAAATGATCTTACTGATAAACAACAGGAACCGTGACCGTGAGAGGAGCTTCGAGGCACATTTTAATCACAAACTCTCAGTACCTGAGTTTCTCCAGAGTCCAGTAATGTGTAGCTCCGTTCTTCTGATCCTGCACTTCGACGGCGACTATCGTTCGAGGGAAAGGTCGCCTCTCGCGCTCTTTGGCCACGCTGGGGGGCAGCAGGTCGGGAGGTAGAGGGGAGTAGAGGGTGTCTGTCAGCAGGACGAACTGGAACTGCACCTGTCAAGTTAATGATGATACGAGGATTGAAACGGCTGCTTATATTCTCCTCCATCATGTCTGCAGTATCACATTCCACTGTTATTAAAATATAATTCAGTTATTAGCCTCTGGAAACACTGGGGGATTTTATAGCTGCGATATTTAGCATTAAAATAATAGTTTTAACTTCTCATTGTAGTACATCATAAAGTTTAGAGTGAGGCTTAAAATCAAAAACTGGGGACACATGAAGGAGCAGAAGTTCATCTTAAAACGTCATCATATCTTTTACTAACTGAGAAGCCAGTTTGCATCCTAACAGCTCGCTGCTTAAATCACTGTGATCTTCTGACAATTAACGATTTTTCGAGACACCCACACTGATGCAAATGTGAATGAATAAACTCACAGTGATCAGCAACCACTGGCAGACACTTTATATTCTGCATTTCCAGTCTGGACTGAGGAGCGGATCCTTCATGCACCAGCACTGCATTAAAATGAGGCTAAATTTGCACTCTGTGAAAATTTTTAATTGTGACTAATGCAGGAGAAGTGTTCTGATTTTATGGAGGGACAGTATTATAACAGCAGATTGAAGCCCCACAATTAAACTTTCACATCACACAGAACAAACTAGACTCATGTTGTGTTGTTTAGGGAATGTTTGTTTTATGTTTACTGAGAATTAATAAAGAAATTAGACCTAAAGTTTAGGAAGTGATGCCAATAACATCTAACCTTCTTCTTGAGCTCCACACTAATAGCATTAGCTTCTTTGAGGAAGATGGCGTTGCCCCACAGCAGATCTCTGAGGGAGGTGAACTGGTAGAAACGCCACTTTCTGAAAGCCCACAGCGCCAGCTCGGTCTCTCGCTTCGTCCACGGCACTGGAGGGCAAAAGAGTTGGGATGGGAATAAATTTCCACCAGACAAAAGCATTATGATTGTTTTATAGGTCCGTAAGAGAACAAAGTGACAGTCTCACCTTCCTCCTCAGGCTCCTCCTCTTCCTCAGGTGACTCCAGGTACCGAGAGTCCACTTGTCTCTGAAGGGCCTCCAGTTTGCTCTCATAGTCCTGAAAGAACGCAGGAGTGTGTGAATGTGTCGGTGTTACTAATTCAGTCAGTTAATTTGGTGTTATTAGAATCAGAATCAACTTTATTGGTCACGTTAGTACACACAAACAAGGACTCTGACTCCGCTGAATCTTAGCTCTCTGTGTGCAGCAATCAGGAAAAAACTAAGGACTAAAGAAAGGAATATAAAAATAAGGTGACGTTATTAAATGCAGCTTTCACTCACCAGTCTCTGTTGTTCAAGCAAGTTACTGGCTTCTTCTCTTTCTTTGCGGTATTGATCCTCGAGCTCCTGAAGCCTGGAAGATTTAATTCAGGTCACTAAACTGTGCAGACAACAACAATTCAAATAAATACGAAAGACACCTTCAGAAACAACCGATAGCATCATAATCTCCACCCCTGTAGGAATTAACGTCTGTCCACGCCCACCTCTGCTCCATCTCCTGCTTCATGTCGATGCCTTGCTTCTCCAGCAGCTCCCTCTGAGCGAAGGCCCAGTCGACGGGCTCCACCGGCGTCTCGGCGCACGGCGTCCTCTCTCGCTCCAGACGGGCCTGCTCCGGGTCGTTGAAGCGAAACACGTGGCTCTTGCCCATGATGATGCGGTTCCCTTAAAAAGCATGAAAAGTTCAGATGTCTCATTCAAGAAAAAGCTGAACGTCTCAGGTTGTTTACACTAAATGGCATCTGTGGTTTATGAAGATGACTGAAATGCTTCGGTGGCTTTTTTAATTTCCAGACTCGACCACTTAATGCATTTTTTATGGTTACTCTTTTAAGTAGAGTAGCTTTGTTTTACGCCTTTTTTTTTTCCTTCTACTTACCAGATCGCAGAACAATCGGAGACGTCACTCTCTTCCCGTTCACGTAAGTCTCTGCTCCCTCACATGGCTCAAGGATGACACATCCTGTTAGAGAGAAAACACACATCATGATATCTCTACAACAGTAAACACATGCTGGTTTTCACTTTCAGTATCTATCCACACACTGTCACTTTACATGTTCATCTGCATCCTTTACCTTCTCCCTGAGGGCCGGTGGTGCTGCTGAACGTGCAGTGTTCATCTCTGATAAAATGGCCGCTGAGAACAATGTCTTGGCGAGTCTTGGCATTTTCACGGCCCACCCTGCAGGAAAGATAAGGTAATCGAAATTACGCAAATTCAAAGAAACGCTCCAGCATCTGGGCGGATTAAAAATGCGAGAAACTTTACTTTGTGGTGCCGTCTTTGATGTAATAGAGCAGACACTCGGACATCAGGGGGTCCTCGTTGAGGTTCACCAGATGAGGCGTCTGGAAGGGAAATCATCTTTTAGTGTTTGCAAGTGGCTTTCTGAAAGGTGTTTTACATGTTTGATGCAGCTAGGAGAAGCATGTGACCTTTTTGGGGGAGAAGACGCCCACAGTGCCTCCATCTTCTCTCATAGCAACGCCCATCTCAGCCAGCAGGGCCTCCCTACAGACAGCAGGCACACAGTCAGAGACGTTTCTCAAACAGCAGTGAGGCTACAGCTGTTATAAGACTGGTGTGTTCTATGAAATGTGTTTTATAAGGTTGTCTAGTCTTGTTTTAATGCTGTTCAGCAGGTAAAATGTTAACAATCATCAGTGTGTTAATAAGCCACATTTGCCACAAGCACAACTGAGGTATTTCTCTA
Source organism: Stegastes partitus (assembly GCF_000690725.1). NCBI lineage: Eukaryota > Metazoa > Chordata > Actinopteri > Pomacentridae > Stegastes > Stegastes partitus. The sequence goes on along the minus strand of NW_007578146.1, from coordinate 104,933 downwards.
CTTATAAACCAAAGCACCAAACATTATTACAATTCTTCCTAAATGAGACATGAGTATGTACGTCAGTTTTCATGGCTCTGAACATTTATGTCAACCTCACAGCGGCGCTACAGGAAGCCCGAGGATCAATAAAGTCATCAGTATTTATCGTGAAAATCCATCCGTCTGAACTGAACCAGTGGACAGACCGGCTGATAAGTGGATTGTTATGTCAATTGACAGTGCGACGCTGGCAAAAAATATAGTGTTCTGCTACCTTCAAATCAGTCCAGCAGTGTAGAATATCCTTTAAAATTTAATATTCAATCAAAAATTATATGAATCACTTAAACCTTCTAGACACCAAAACCCACTGGCAGGTTTAAAAAGCATGTTATCTCTTCCAAAAAATCCTTAAAATTACACAATCTATAGGATTAAGAAACTCTATGAATGGAAAGAATCATCTGATTTTTAATTTTCTGACCGTCCTTGATGTGATGGTATTTGACTGAAATCAGTGTATGTCTTATTTCAAAAAAATTCATCATAAATAAGCAGTTTGCACAAACCGGAATCTGTACACAAAAAAAAAAATTCAAGAACTTTTTTAGCAAAAAGAATTAAAAATCTACCTAGTATAATACCTATAATATGTCTACAGAGTCACTTTTCATTAATTTTTTTCCCCAGCAACACTTGTTGGCACTTGAGGGGGAAAAGTGCATGTTGATTTTCAATTTTTGTGAAATAAATAATCATAAATTCAACTATTTTTTAAATCTATGGTTTGGCTTTTTCCACAGAGGTGCAGGACTTTATATTACAGTGAAGATGAGCCTCAGTGAGTAAAAATTTGGGTTCAAAAGGGTTAAATGCAGGCAGATCACCACGAAAATTATCAAAAGGTTAAATTTGCTGCAAATGTCAGCTGAAACATTAAGAGAAGAATAACAGCATGAGAATGAATAAGAGCTGAGGAGAGGTCTCACATCTGAACAACAACCAGAACATGAAACAGCATAAACATCTTGGACAAACCTCTCCATTCGGATCGCCTCGGTACGACGGAGCTTCTCCTCCCATGTCTCGTTGAGCTCTGCGATGATTTTCTCAGTTTCCTGTTTGTGACAGAAGTTACGAAAGACGTCTAAAAACAGCCCAAAGTGAATCAGAATATTACATTTGCTCATTCTCTTATTAATAAGGAGCCCTTTCACCGCACTTTTATGGTTTCCTGTCTGCTTTTTTTTTTTATTCCCACTCACCTTATTTCTTTCTTTTTGCACAAATCTAACCTCCAATTTCATTACAGACAACATTTCTCATCTCTTCGTCCTCCCCTACCTTGAGCCTTTCGATTGCCTCTTCGCTGGCCGGGCTGAAAATGCGGTCGTGGAGGTTGCTGATGGAGCCGGCTCGGCTGGACAGGGCGGAGAGCGAGGGCGAGGGGCTCATTCCCGTCATGGCGTTTGTCACTGTGGAGAGATCACCCCTTTGATTGACAGCCTGGCGATTATTCACAAAGTTCTTGTAATCGCACAGATCTGCCAGAGAGAGAGGCGTCGCGTGGAAGAGAGCAAGGAAGGAAGGAAAGAAGGAAGGAAGGAGGGATGGTGGGACAGAAGGTAGGAGCAGACGCGAGGTGTTTAAGGAGAGACATCAAGGATTGAGAGGAACACGCAGGGATCACGGATTAAAAAGGAAAGAAAACAGGGAAACAACAGGGAGGAGTACAAAACAAAACAAAACAAAAAAAAAGAAGAGAAAGCTCAAATAACAGATCAAAGCAGCAGAGGTCCTTTTGCTAACCAAAGCCATCGCAGACAGAAAAGAGCAACTCAAACTGATGGAGCACAAAATGTCAAATAGACTGAAAGCTAAAGACCAGAAGTTGTTTTGTTTTCTACTAAACTACACATCAACACAATCAACAAGCTCGCAGGCAATGTCATGAGAAAGTAAAGAAAAGAAAATACTGATACATCACTACAGTGCATGTCGACCAAATACGGTGTTTTTTCTGTGAAGCGTGTACCGATGTGTTCAAACGGCAGGGCTCCTGGCAGTGCAGCCCTCGAAGCACCTGACTCATAGCTTCAATTACTCCACACACAGAGAACCAGGATGCAAAGGAAGCAATCTAAAATGGCGTCCTCCCAGTCAGTCCTCTCTACCATGGTGACTAATCTCGTACAAAAAAAAAACAAATGGATCAAACAGCATGCTTTAAGCCAAACCCTTCTCTGGCTGTTTCTGCTCTCCTTTTAACTACAATATATAATGGAGAGCAGAAACAAAGAGTCACTGTGTGGTCACAGTGTCGAGCTTTTCATTCAAAGCCGTCTATAAAAGTGTTCTCCTCTCAAAAAAAAAGAAGAAAAAACAGAGCGAAACATGTATTACCATGGAGATCTGAACAAATGGAAAGAGAAAAAGGAGGCCATTTTGCAGAATTCCTGAGTGACAAATTAATCTGTGTCTGCTTTGGATGCTTTTTGTCGAACCAATGCGTTGTCTGGGTTCACATTTAGTCTCTTGGGATTGTTAGTTTGGTCTCTGGTGTGGTGGAGGAGGAAGGCCGGCTCGGGATTCATTTCTATTAGTTGCAAAGCGCAGGCTTGCTAGAATTATACACACATTTCAAACCGGTGATGACGGGGCCGGTGCAGCGATACGCTGATAGGACAGAGGAGAGAAGAGACTGTGTGTGAGAGACACCCACGTTAATCCTCTGTCTTCATGTGCAGAGAGAGAAAACCTGCACCAAAGCTCTATCTGCCGCTTTTCTGAGCGTGTCTCTATATGTGTATTTTCTAAGCGTAACAGCTGATTTTCCCGGTGCGACACTCACTCTCTATGATGTCTCCCAGGCCCTGCGCGTACAGCAGGTCTTTGAGACGAGCCACCTCCTCTTTCAGCTCGCGCACCAGCCGGTTGTTGGGGTCCTCATTGATCACAGCGTTGCAGCGGATCTGTTTGGCGCGATCAGCATAGCTGGAGGGAGCGAGGGCATCGAGGTCAGAAAGACAACACACCATTCATCATCGTTCCTCATCCTGTGCATACTGAATTACACTAACCAGAATGATAATAAGGTCCACTGGAGGAGAAAACACTACAGAAATTAAGCTTTGGTGTACAAAAAGGTCAGCGCACATTTGGTGCACTAATGATGCAACACTCCTGAAAAACACCAGGTCCAGTTTCAAATGCAAATTTATGCAGGAAACTAATCCAAAATGCAATCATCTACTGAGCAGAGGGTGCAGAGTGTGGCATGATTATTAAACTACATTTCTGTCTGATTTAATGATCTTAAAAAGGAGATTTCATGACATTTTCCTCACCGGAGGGTACTGAGAGTTTCATCATAGTTAATATCTGCAGGGCTGAGGGCGGCCACCATGGCCGTGCGAGAGTTTCCTCCTAAACCACAGAAAGACAGACGATGGATTATTGAGAACAGAATTATTTTTTTTTTTCAAGTTCTGTACGTGTGTGGTTGCGTACCTAAGTTCTCTCTTAGTAGCCAAGTCAGAACTGAATCTCTGTAGGGAATAAAACTCTCCACCTTCTTCTTTTTCTTGTTCTGTGCACAAAAGAGTCTCAATTTATTTGCTACTCACCCAAAAAAAACCACTGTGTATATAAATTGCTGTAAATTTGTGATTAGCACGTATATAGTGGTAGCACTAACCTTGTTTGGGGCTGAGTCCTACGAGGTAAAAGAAAAAACCAATGTTAGTGATTTGAACAAACCACATAGCACGTGTAAATCTAAATGTAAAACTCATACCAGTTCAGCCAGAGCAGAGATAACTTTCCCCAGCGTGGTCAGAGATTTGTTGATGTTTGCTCCTTCCTGCAAATGCAAACAAATTAAAATCCATGATTTAGACTTTAAGCACTGCTATCAAACATTTATGATAAAAAAAAATGTTCCCCCTCTGGATGCACAAATATTGTTGAATCACCTTCAGCCTGGTTCCTTTGGCTCCGGTCGAGTCGGCTCTCTCGCTGCCAGCCAAGTCCACCAGACTGATCTTGCTGACCTGCGGTGATCATATGAAATGTTTTTTAAACTGCTATGAAAAAGCATAAACACGCACCACAGCTAGCACAAAGAAACCACACCAGGAGGAGATCTGACAGCAAAACCGTTAATCAATCAATACAGCAGCACATTCATCAGATAGCGGCGCCACACACGGCAACGCTATCGGGTCGTAAAAGATCATAAAAGCATTTGAGCCTCACAGCAAACCTGATTATTGATCCGTTTGTCTGCACAGAGTAAATATTCTAGGTGTCTATAAAGCCTAACAATGAGTCGGGTTTAGCGTCAGAACCTTTTCTGACGTGTTGTCCGTCTCCATGTCGTGTTTCTTCTGCGTGAAGATGATGTTGAAGACGGCGTGTGAGCGGCTGCTGGTCTCGTTCATGTTGGTGGCGGCCACGGTCCTGAAAGAGCAAAACGCAGTCAAGCGGCTGATCGGTTCATCTTTCTGTTCAGTAAACCAGCTGTCTCACTGCTGCTACCTGGCCTTGTTTCCAGAATCCATCAGGTCCTGGATGTCGTTGTAGGAGGTGACGGCTAGTTTGGACAGGTCTTCGACGTAGGGTCCCATCAGCGGGTGCTCTCTGACGCGCAGGTTGCCTTTGTTTTTGGGGTTGAGCAGGTCACGCACACGCTCACAGTAGATCTCCATGTAACTCACCTGTGGGCAGAGGAAGCAGCAGTTATAAAGAGAGTTTTATGGAGGTGTTTATCTGTTATCATTAGTGCTCCTGAAGCAATAAAAGATTAAAAATTAATGAGCTCGTGTCTGACTCGCTGATAAAATGATTACAGCAGGAGCTAATTACAGTAGAGTTGCCCTGCTGTAAAAAATGTGTGGTTTTGTCTAATTTATCTGTTATTTAACTCAGCAAAGTCTGCCAAATGTGAAAACAGCATCTACAAAAAGTACGTTGGAGTTTGCCACCACTCACCTCTACAGAGTAAGACATGCTGTTGTCATTATTGCTGTCGTTGATCTTGGTGAAAAGGTCCTCGCACAGCTGGGAAACAAAGCAGCGAGTGTCATTTTTACAGCTCCCAAGACAAAACCGCATCGATTAAATAGCTGCACTGAAGTCAAATCTAAGTGAATTCTTAACAATAACATATCAACTATTTGCTCCGTCAGTGGAAATATTAACAAGGAGTTGTTGTTTGATTGTTACCAGAGGAATGATTCCCTGCTGGTCCTTCTCCTGTCGGCCCATCATGGTGTAGCTTTTGCCCGCTCCCGTCTGGCCGTATGCAAATATACACACATTGTAGCCTTCGAAGGCGTGAAGCAGCATCTCCTCACCGATGTCCTTGTACACCTGCATCTGGGACGCATAGTTGATGTCCTCAGGCTGCAGAGAGCAGAGAGGGAATAAAAAAAAAAGACTGCATGAAACTCTAACACGGGGCACTGAAGGCGAAAAAAAGTTAGATCACTGGTGATTTGTTTAAGAGCAAAAATACTTAGAAGCTGTAAGACTCACCGTGGTATGTGACCAATAAGAAAAGTCAAAGTTGAAGCTTTTGTTCTCTTTCGGCTGTTTGGGGTTCAGGATTGCTGAAACAGAAACAGATCAGTTAAAGCTGAGTCACTGCAACAACGTGCATGTTCTTTTATTTTAATCGTCGATCTGTGAAGACATGTAAATTCATCACAACTATGAATCTCTTCCCTACAGGCTCTTCTTGCACCTTTACTGAGCTTCTATAATTACGCTTGAGTTAAATGTTGAGTGTAATAATGCTCCCTAATGATGCTTTTTGGGGTTTTTTTCATGATCATGTCAGTCAATTTGTCTTATGTCTTGTCGTTATGATTATTTATGCGCCTATTTAACAGAGAATTTAACCACTAATCCAGTCCAACCTCGAAGCTCTGCTTTAAAGCTCGATGTATTCATGACTTCTTATCGCCACCTCTACAGTATGATTTGTTGGGACTGTATTTAAAGCTCATTCACCCCCATAAACTGTGACAACTTAACACCCGACTGGTTAAAAGGCACTCACTTTGAAATAATTTCATGCTGACCAGAGAGGATTTACAGCTCCGATCAATAGCAGCTGTTCTAAATGCACCTCTTGTCCTTTTCTTTTAAAGAGGGGAGGGGTATGTATAGTATGCTGGTTTGGCTGAAAGCTGAATCCACTCTATCACCCCCTGTGGACAAGTTCAATACAGCAGCAGCAGCAGCCCGTTAAAACGTGCACTCGGCCTGCAAGTGCTCACATTCAAAACCAGTCAAGTTTCAAGAATTGAAGTAATGAAAGTCGGAATCTGCCGGCTTTAATGAGGTCATTAAAAACACCGACAGGCACAACAGGTCGACACAGCTCCTCTTTCTCCTCCACACACACTCGCATCAGCTGATCAGTCTGGACTCGACCAGAACAACGAGGCCTTTTTTCTGGTCCGTGCAGCTCGTATGATGAGGGCTCTGCGACGGTCGCTGCATCCTACACACACTGACGGGCTTCAGGCATGACTGAGGTCTTTTGTTTTCTGCTGCATGCCTCCCCCTGCCCACTGCTCTGTCGCTGCAGGGCCAAAGCTGCCTCCGAGACAAACAAGCGAGGTGAAGCGCTAAACTTAGCTCAATGTAGGTCACGGAAACGCGATCAAAACAGCACCGGAGCGTCACCGCATCGCTATGAAGACACAAAGCCAATTTTTAACCTCAGTGGACTTCACTAAGTTAAATTCATTCATTCAGCTTCATCGTTCTTATCGGCATGTCGTGATTAGCTGGCTGCATGTGAGGCATGTTTTGATGACACCGCCTATTTATGGTTGATTGACTGTAGATTAAAGAACTGACAGCGTAGAAATGTAGCCTGACCTCATTGACCTGTTTACAGTGAAGGGGATAATTAATGGTGTTTGTTAGAGCATGTGTGCAGTCAGTTTAAAAACAAAGAAAGACTATAAAACGGAGATGGGATTGTGTGTTTTTTTTTTAAGTATGTCCAGTATGCATGGTGTAATGTATGCTTATTAAATGTATTATATCTCTTGTTATGTCCTACAGATGTGTATTCACTTTTAAAATCCTTATGTGTAGAATTTTTTAGGGGTTTTGCAGCATCTTTTATCATTTTGATGTTGTTTTGTTTGCTTTAAACCCAACAACCCTTTTAGTTGCCTATAGGCATGTGTCAAAACATACTCTGCTATGAATAATAATTAGTGTCTCACATGTTTTCATCCACGAAAAACCTTAAGATCCTTATTATCGAATCTACTTCTTATCCCACATTTTAAAATTCTGATATTATGAATATGCAACTACTGTCTATTTTTTAACTTTAACTGCTGGAATCAAGTTGTTGCTGCTTCACTGAAAAGTAGATTCTCAGTGTTTAAGTCTGAATAAGTCCTCTGCTATGGGAGCATTCGGTAAGGCAGTAATCCTCATATACTGTTAAATTTCAACATGAAGACGACACAGAAACAACTATCTTTGCTCATAAAATGACAATATGTACAGACCCCTGTGCAAAACAGTTTTTGTGGTCCTTCCAAAGAGTCCATATCACCATTTTTTCATGTCAAAATAGCAAAAAGTGGATTGTTTGCTTGCCACATATCAAATCCTACAGATGTTAGAGGACTCACAAGTTGGTAAAATGTCAACCACACCTGTATTTTCAGTCGTAATTATGAATACACCTGTATGTAGAGAGGCCTACAGGAGCTTTCTGGGGCATCCCTTGTTTGAAAATGTTGCATTTTTTTCCATTTTCAAGGGCCAATAAATAAAACTTTAGCCTTTACTGAAGCTATTCAATCATGAGGATCTGCTGCAGACTAATTTCGTCAGTGTCTTCACCAAATGTCACAGCTTTGGGAGTTTTATGTCCGGAGATGTTGAACTCTTAAAATGGCTTCCAAGTTATCAATCCCAGATCTGAAAACATGTGAAATTCTCTAAATTCAGCCAAAATATTTTACAGAACTTGCAAAAATTGAACAAATTCTGAGCCAGAGCTGCAGCACTGTTACCTGAAATGACACAGACTGACCTAACAGGCACAAAAACGTGAGTGGAGAAGAGTTCTTCACATGAAGGCTTTAACTGAATTAGAAGAAGAATATCTTGATAACAATTTCAGTGAGGAAAGCTTCTGCCTAACAACCGTAGTCCCCAATCCAGTCACAAATCAATGCATGGAGGTGGACGTGTTCTGGGCCACACACTGATTCAACTTTCAACATCTCAAACAACAGTGAACTCCGGTCAACCTGACAAGAACACTCACTCGTGGTGTTTCCTGACATCTGAATGATGCACTTGCTCTCCTTCCCGATCTCCCTGGAGTTGAAGGGTCGGACCCTCACCGCCACCTTCACCGAGGCCCCAGCCATGCTGCAGGTGGGTGTGTGAGCGAGCGAAAGAGCTGGAGATCCGTGTGGCTACAGACGCACACCTGCACAGGTAGATGATGGAAGAAAAAAAATATATGAGAAGGAATAGCAGATATGAAAACCAAGGTGAAGCAACATACACCTCGATATCACACAATATAGCTGAATGCCTGTACATATGTGCATGTGTGGAGTTGATGGCTTGTTTTTCAAATGAACAGTGAGGATAGAAGCTTGTTAGCCACAAACAGCAAAGACAAACAAAACCTCCATTATTAGGTCTTGAATCACAGCCAGTTGGTCTTCAGTCAGACACGCACACGCTGACTAAATGCCTGGGCCATCATTTGGCAAGAAGATCATCAGCATCCCTGCTATTCTCCAGTAAAATGGCTGCTTATTCTCCGGGCAGCATCCCCATCATGGCTCAAGGCCTTGTGATGAAACTGTATCTGCTCACTGCCTCACACCAAAGGAAATCATAAAAACGTCTGGACGGAGCTGAGGCGTTTTTCCTCCTGTGTCTCCCCAATAATTACCTCCTACTGTGTTCTGTTTTAAATCAACAATATTGGCTTTCCTCTATCTCCTCTGTTAATGAACAAATACATCTGAGTGATTGTTAAAGGTGTATTTGCTTGAGGACAGCGCGGCGCACATCCATCTTGTCAGCCTCGGTCGATGAAAAAACACATATCCTGCCTCGCATCTACACAACAAACCATCATTTGCGCACGATTAACGCAGGAAACGGATGGATTCTCTGAACATCTGACAAGACATGTACAGTAAAGGCTGCGATTGTTCACAAGCCATGTAAATATTGCCTCCTCCATCTTGCTCTGCCTGCCGCACCTCAAAGACAGGCCGCGTAAACACACACAGCTCCGACACCAAAACCATCCACCACTGCGTCAGAAAGGAGGTCAGCGCGCATCCCCAGCAGCCTAAATGACATTTGCACCTTTTAGGAGCTCATGCGTTTTGCTGGCTGATTCCGTTTCTTTCAATCCCAATATTTCAGAGACTAATTGTTGACAGCGGCGGAATGAAGCAGCAAACACCCTGACGCAGCGTCTCTTCCATGTACAAAGGCCTCCATCCAAACCACCGACACACTCACACAAACACACACAGGCACGCAGGCACGCAGGCTGTCCTCACCAAGGCGTGACACCAGTCAGAGCCGATGCTGGTGCCGTGAAAAACATGTCAGGAGAAACCTTACCTCAGACTCGACAACCACAGAATCCCCTGCCCATTCAAAGCAGCTCCAGGATCCTCCGGTGCGTCCTTCTGCAATCTCCTCAACAATCTGTGTTATTTTTTTTGGATGGGGGTCTTTCTCTCTGTCTTTGGTTAACCTACAGCATCATTTCCCTTTGCGCATCCATACATGGAGAATCCGCCGGGGGAGCGAGAGAGAGAGAGAGAGAGAGAGAGAGAGGGAGGAGGGAGGGAGTCAGCTTCAGCTTCAGTGGGCTGAGTGCTGAACGCGGCGGTGCGTCAGATAGAGCGGAGTGGAAGACGAGGGAGGAGGGAGGAGCGAGGAGCCGATAAACAGGAGGGATGGGTGCGGGATGCTCCAGCTGCCCCGCCGTCAATCCGTCCGTCCGTCAGTCCGTCGGTCTGAATGTGGCGGAAAATGGCGGCGCAGATGTGCCAGGGATGCTGGGAGGCGGTGATGACGTCAGCACCAGCATCATCAGCAGCATCAGCATCAGCAGCAGCAGCCATGAGGCAGAGCGATGCAGCACCAGCAGCAGGAGGAGGAGGAGGAGGAGAGGATGGAGCTTAGAGACTAATATGGAGAGCTAACAGGAGGAAAGACATAAAGGCAAAAGCTGGACTGATACAATCCAAAATATAAAATAATAAAATTGGAAAGGAAGAAAACACTCACACACTGTAACATTCCAGCACCAAAGCCGATAAAATCCCCATCTTACAGTCATTTTACATAAGCAGAAAACAGTTTGTAGCTTTAATTTTATATGACGTTGTTTGTACTTTTGGGCTTTTTTCTATTAAAGATATTTACAGGTGAAGAAACCGTGAAATTATACCTATAATATAATAACAATACATGTAATCTATAATGTACTGTATAATAGTTTTGGGGTGAAAACTTTATTGTTAACTGTAATTTCAAAATACAAACATTACAGAAACCAATATTGTCGTTAATTCGCTTAACTTTTGAAAAATACTTAGAAATATCATTTACAGTATTAAACTTGACTTTAACAGTTTCAGCTGTTGAATATAGATTAAATATTTGTGACATCACGCTAACGTCTTTCAGTGTAAATTTCAATGTGTCTAAAAAAAATGGAAATTGTATGTTTTTTTTGTTAAATGTGGAAATGGTGTTTAATATTAGACATCCACACTGACAGAATTTTATTGATATTTTCTTGTATTTAAAAAAAATACCAAAAACAAAATACGTAAAATAAAACTGAAAAATTACATTTTTTGAAATTATTATTTTTACTGTATAGTCAGTTAAAAGAACTACAGAACTTGAGCAAAACAAGAGGGAATCTGTTGAGGAGTTTGCCAAAAACTAAAGAAACACATAAATGTCTTACACTATCGGCTAATCTCATGACCCTGTCCGACAGAGGAGGGATGTGTTGACATCTACTGTAAAAAAAAACAACAACAAAAAAAAAAACAATAAAAATCAAGCTGTAAATTTTTGAATAATTTACAATCAATTTAAAGATTTTCCTTGCTCTTTAAAAAATGCAGATAATAACTAGAAAAACTGCTAAAATATATATGTATATTCATTTACCATTTAAACCTTAACAAGAGGCCAAAACAATCATGTCCACAATTAATTTGTGATTCAAAACTGACTTCTCCAAATCTTACCACCACTTACACACTAACTAGACTTTATCAGGTTAAATTGTTTTCTAATTTTAATACACATTTTTATATATTTACTGTATTAATTTATTTTATTTTTTGGTATTCCTCAGGTGACAATCTGTGAGCTTCTATTATTTGCCATTTATGTCATTTAAGGGTGTTTTTATGTTTATTTTTTGTTACATTTACAATGAAGAAATTAGCAAATTAATTTAAAAAAAAACTGGTGTATGCATGTATTTGGGGCACAGATAATAACTGATCTTTAACATTTTTTTTTAATGTACTGTTTTAAAGTATTTTTTGAGGCCTTGCTGTCAGAATTTCACAGTATTTTCATGATTCTTTTACAGGCAAGTCTCAGTTTATGTTTACAGTGTGCTACAAGGAGCTCAATGTAGAATTATGGTGAATTTACACCATATTTTGGCCAAACTCACAACACACAGGGGTTACATTGGGTTAAATTTCCAACATTAAATGTTTCTAGCAGGTATCTGAAGCAGCACTTTGTTTCTGAGATCTGAGGTTAGTCTCTGTTTTTATAGAGTACTGTGTGGCAGAACAACAAATGAGGGAGACAGTGAACATTTGGCAGGTGACTGTTCTCAGTGTTTCAGTAGTTCAACCCATCCTGCTTCATAAAATATAAAATATCACAGGCTGATGCTGTTGTTCTGCAGTTCTGGTGTATACTCTGTCCATGTGCTGTACTGTCATATAATTTCAAAACAAACATTTACTAAATGGGTTCAATTTTTAAACCCAACAACATGGATGTTTTTCTTCTGACAAGTGTCATCACGATCCAACATCTTCCTGCAGACAGAGCGCTCATGTCTGAAGCAGCTGTAGAGACACAAACGAGCACTAAATGTAAGACAACAGCTTAAAAATTCTATTTAAGCTCGGATGAGGCTGGTTAAAGGGTAAACTGCTTTTCTACAGCACCATGATTGACAGCTTCATTGCACACACTCTCTCTTTCTGTCCCCTGCTCCTCCTCCTGCTCTGTTTGGGTACATTTTGAGTACTAAGTTCAGGGCAAAGGCCAGTGCGAGGGGGAAACCAAGTCCCACTTATTTATCAGCGGTGTAATTATTTACCAAGCCGTAGCCAGAGAGCAGCACGTCCTCCCGAGTCCTATCATAACCGTGTAAACGTACAGTATTCTATAGAAGTACTGACAAGAAAACTATGCTTACAGACTGAAAGAAGATTTCTAATCAACAATATCTATATAATAACAGAAAACATGTTGATCAAGACATATCCTGAACATCAGTTTTTTGTATTTTTTAGGTGTTTTTCCGTTAGTGGTTTGAAGTTTGGAGCACAAGTTGACCCTGTTCAATTTTTAACATCTTTAAAAACACCATTACAGTGGGTTCGTCCAATATTTAACCATGTTTCCTACATAACAAGAATTGACAAACGAAATGACACTGATAGTTTGCTGTCAAAAAGAAAAGCAGCGTCATCTCAGGACAGGTACATTTTTTGCATGAAAAGCTTGCAAAATAAGAATACAAAAATGTGTAATACTGTTCATGTTGTTGTCTGTCTTATCACAGAATTACCCAACATGACAGTGCGTCACTGCTAACACACACTCCATAATAAAACCGAGCTGTTCCCTGGAGTGTGTTCTCGTGGTGTGTGTGGCTGTGTATTTGCCTGCCCCCGTTCTTCCTCTGAGAGCAGATTGGCTCTCTGAGAGGAGACTCCTCTTTACTACCCGAATGCTGCTGTGACTATAGGATCAGACAAAATCAACAAACCACCTGCAAACTAACCTCAACCGGTTCCAAGCTGCCAAGCGCAGGACCTCACTTTTCCATTGAGTTCAACAGTCAGTTGCTGCAGATCTTCAGAAAACAGTCACTGAAATCCATCCTGGTGGATTAATCTATGACAAAAGCACCAGCATGCATATTCAAGTTGTTCTAATCAGTTCAAATAAGTTCACTGCAGTTCATCTCAGTGGAGATCAATTCAAATGAACTTTATTTATCTTGCACAACACAATATGTCATGTCAGGACAGTGGGCACGGTGAGGACAAGGCCTTACAACAGGGAGGGAAACAGACATCTCTTCAATTTAAATATTAGCTTGAAAAACATTCAAGAATTTGTGCTGACCTGAGCTTTTTGGCATACAGACACTGTACTGTTCCGACAATAAATTACTGACCCACTCATTATTTTTATACAAATGTTGATTTTCAAGTTCCACACAAAGTTCTTCCAACCTGGGAAGGGGCCTTGAGAAAGGCATGTCCAAAGCTATGAATATTTTAAAAGGCCAAACAGTTCAGAAACATAAGTGCTATCTGCAGTAGTTGATCAAAAATATAAATTAGAGTCTAAATAACCAAATTTGTCTTTTCCCGTACCGTTGTCATACGCTGCTGTGCACCTTGTTGCAGCCCTGTGAGTCAAGTGACGCACACCGCCCTGTGGCCACCAGGTCAAAGACCTGTTTGTTTAAAATCTTCACCCAAACTCACAGTCAGGCTCAGTCTCTCTGTCAGAGGAGACCTCGCTCGGTGCAGCTTCTCAGGAACAGGACACCAGCCGAGATGCAGCGGGCCTTGTTCAGCCGGAGCGCGCTGCTCGCCCAGCAGGCAGCAGCGGCCCTCGACAGTCCGCTGGCCGCCAGGAGCGCGCCACTGATGCAGCGCCTGGACCGCTCCATGTCCTCCGTCACCATCCCGCCGCCAGCATGCATGCTCCGGCCGCTAGAAGCGCCTCTTCGTTACCTGTTTGGACCAGGACCCTCAAACGTTCCGCCACGTATCTTAGCTGCAGGGGGCAGGCCGATTATTGGTCACCTGCACCCAGAAATGTATGAGGTAAATACTTAGTTCAGAGTCAAATAGAACGAGTTACATTACACATTGAAGTGACTTTATAAGAACAATCAAATTTGACACAAGTTGGCCAAATGAACTCTGGAGTTACAGGAGCATTCTGTGTCTTGGGTATATTCTGACGGAAAACGTTGAATACGAATGTGTTACTGTTAGTAGCCAAGTATTGCATCTTAACTTTGTGTAAAGTTGTCTGAATAATTTCCAGCCACTACTCGTTTTTTATAGATTCAACAACTCAAAGTTTGTTGTGTAAATTATTCATGCTTAGAATTCAATAGTGTCCTTTTAATCTGACTTAATAATGACTAGAAGTGCACTCAGACATCCGCCAAGACCACTGGTCTATTCTTCTATGTAATATAAACATCCAAACCCGATTCACAAAAAAAGATTCTTCCTTTTCCTGTGTTCTACCACTAATGCTCCAGTTGTCATTAAAATCGACTTGGCAGTTTTTGCATAATCCTGCTGGCAGAGAAACTAACAGAAGTTCAAAAGTTTGTGCGTAATTACGCACAAGCGAAGGTGAACTCACTTAAACCTCAGCCTTATTAGTGACCATAACTGGCAAATTAAACTAATATCTGTTTCACTTTTTAACTGTGTGTCACAGATTATGAATGACATCAAGAAAGGGATCCAGTACGCCTTTCAGACAGAGAACAACATGACTATATCTATGAGCGGCTCCGGGCACGCCGCCATGGAGTGTGCGGTGTTCAACACGGTGGAGCCCGGAGAGAACGTCCTCGTAGCCATTAACGGCATCTGGGGGGAGCGCGTTGCAGAAATTGCTGAGAGAATGGGTAAATTGTTACGCACGGTTTTGCGCACGCACTTGCTCGCCAAAGAGGATAACAACATTACAATGAGACTGACTTTGTATTCTGTGCATTTATCTATCAGTTTATTCGTGAAATGGTTCAACAGTAGCCAATCATGATTGCGTTTATTAATCTGCAGGTGCCAACGTTCACAGAATGGTAAAAACGCCTGGAGGATATTTCACCAATAAGGAAATTGAACAGGTAGGCACCATGTCTCTGAAGCAGCCACTAGTCTGTCTCAGCTACACTGCCAATAAGAAGAAAACGTGTAATTAAACTTGTTTTTTTTTCTTCTTTTTTGGCACATGTAGGCCATGCAAAAACACAAGCCGGTCTTGTTTTTCCTCACACATGGAGAGTCCTCTGCTGGCCTCTGTCACCCAATAGATGGCATTGGAGACATCTGCAGACAGTGAGCCTCCCACCACATCTCAAACAGAGTATCAGAGTAACCAATACACATAGTAACACAATATAATGCCGTATTTCTCACTGTCATATCCTGTGCAGACACAACTGCCTCTTCCTGGTCGACACAGTCGCTTCACTTGGAGCTGCACCAATTTTTATGGACAAGCAAAGTAAGGCAATGATGAGAGATTACCTTCCTGTGCATGCTACCACTGTTAGTGCCTGCATGTGATTTGATTTGTCTCCCACTCTGTCCGCAGATATTGACATCCTCTACACTGGTTCTCAGAAAGCACTGAATGCACCTCCTGGCACAGCACCCATCTCTTTTAATGACAGAGCATGGTAAGCAGCAGGGTTTCTGCACGAGTGTTCCCAAATATGTGTCCTAAATTGTCACAACTGAAGTCCCACAATCTCTCCCACACAGTCACAAGATGTTTAACAGGAAAACAAAGCCAGTATCCTACCTCTTCGATATGACACATCTGTCCAACTACTGGGGTTGTGACGGCCAACCAGCCAGAGTGTAAGTCCACGGCAGACAACTGCTTAGGAGCTGTTCAAACTGTTAAAATGACACAAAAAGCAACTTTCCTTAGTTTAAAAAAAAAAATAATGAAGGTAATAAGGTTGAAATTTTTAATGCTATTGTATTGAAAAGGCACAATAACACATGTGTTTGATATACAGATAATAGAGTGAATGTATATGATAGGTTTTAATCATAATGGCTTTTTGTTTTAGATATCATCACACTGGTCCAGTGTCTGGATTCTTTGCCCTGAGAGAGAGTCTGGCGATTCTGGCTGAGAGGGTAAAGAGACATTCCACCACTTTTTTATTTATTTATTTATTTATTTATTTTAAGTAATTTTGCTGAAAAGGAATTTCTACAATTCATTGTCTTTTAAGATAAATTCCCCCTGCAATCATTTTGGCAAATGTTTCATCATGTTATTCATATGATCCTTGTTTTGGAGCTGATGCATTTAAAAAAAAAAACCCATAAAAATTAATGAGTATGTTCCCACCATCTGCTGCAATTAAAGCATAAATTATTTTTTATGCCATCAAGGAACTAACCTCTCTTATACGCCCAGATTTGATGTGCAGTGTACTCCTGAATCTTCAGATTTAACGAAGCCATTCACTCTTGCCTCTCAAAGTCCAGAGTGATAATTAGTTTTAGTCTCAAAGCGCTCCTGTTATCCTCTTTTGCCACCTGGTAATTATTGGCAGCTACAGTTCTGAAGAGAACAAGCCTCTCAAAGATTTTGGGCTAATTTTCTCTGAACTTAATCAATCTTTGTCTCCCTCTAGGGGCTGGAGGAGTCCTGGAGGAAACACAAGGAGGTGGCAGCCTACCTGTACAGAGGACTGGAGGATCTGGGCCTCAAGCTCTTCGTCCCTGAAAGAGTGAGACGGATATACAACAAAATCATAGCAGACTTTATGGAGAAGGGCAATAAAGAAGCTGTTTGCAAGGAACAAAACAAATTAAAAAATATCAGAGTCTATACTATGCATGGCATCCTTTAGATGTGACAGCGTTTTTATTGCACTAAAACTCACCAGGGTTTCATCCTTCCTCACTTGTGTTGCCTTGTTGTGACCACAGTCGTTTTTTGCCACTTGTCCTGCAGGACTTGAGGCTTCCCTCAGTCACCACCATTGCCATCCCTGAAGGCTACGACTGGAGAGAGATGCTGGCCTACATGATGAAACACCACCAGATTGAGATGACGGGAGGACTGGGCCCTTCCATCGGCATGGTGAGTCGATGCTGATTTATCATCCCTGTACAGTGGACACATTAATGCCTCAACATTGCCCCCGTAAGCATCAGACTGCATTTATGGTAGATCAGGGGTCTCGAACTCCGGTCCTCGAGGGCCGCAATCCTGCAAGTTTTAGATGTGTCCTTCTTCCAACACACCTGATTCACATGATCAGGATCGTTATCAGGCTTCTGCAGAGCTTGATGATGAGCTGATCATTTGAATCAGGTGTGTTGGAAGAAGGAAACATCTAAAACATGCAGGATTGCGGACCTCGAGGACCGGAGTTCGAGACCCCTGCAGTAGATGGTTTACATGTGATTTTCAGTCTCAGCAATGGCTGACACATTGAAAAAAAAAAAAGTGACAGAATGGGAGGTGCCTGAGATTGAGTCACGACTGATCAAACATCCAGACTGAACTGTTCGCCAGCTTTAACTACAGCAGTTATAGCAAGCAACGTCATCAGTTTGGTGTCTGAACAGCTTTCTGAATCATCCTGCTGAGTCAGCAGCGACTGCATTCTTATACTGTACTTTCCACCTCTCTTCTAATTAGGTGATGAGGATCGGACTGATGGGATACAACTGTGAGAAGAGGAACGCTGACTTGGCGCTGCACGCCCTGGCAGACGCTCTCAAGAACTGCAAAAAGAGCAAGGCTTAAGAGCCCATATTCCCACACCACTGACCCTGTGCTCATTCATTAGGGAATTTAAAAAAAAGGAACATCCAGTGTCACCACATGCAGGACAGCTGGAACAGTGCGTACCTTTGAGGATTCACTTTGTGTCATTGACTGCAGAGATTTTAGAACACGGGCTGTGTATCTGTCTCGTATAAGTGCAGAATTAAAGAAGCAGATGTGGTCGCATGGCCTCGAAGATGTCAATAAAGTTTATTTTATCAAACCTCTCCTGCCTCAATGTGTGGTAATAGTAAAAAAAAATAATACTATAAAAGTCAATAAATGTTATCTGCACTGGCATTATTTAAAGGTTATTATACAAATTTAACTACTAATCTCTTTGTAATTGTGTATAATTCTCTAACCTTTGTTGATTGTTCTCTGGCAATCTTACTGACATCGTTTATCCTTGGGTTCAATTTGACCCCAGCAATTTAAACCTCCAGAAAATATCAGAATTACAATTGCTACCCAAGTTTTTGTGTAAAAAGCCCTTTAAATAAAACTGAAATAATTATTTCAATGACTTATTTAGAGATGTTAAACATTGAATGGGGTCTAATTGACACCAAAGATAATGGGGGGTTTAAATGTGCATGCGCGCGAGTATGAACTACATTTCCCATGATGCCCCGCGGTGATCAGTCCGTCTATTAAACTGCGTCACTGTCGCAGCGCCGTTGACTTTGTGACTTTAATTGGACACTTCTGCTCAATTTCACGCATTAACACAGACCCGACTGCAATTTGCTGTACTAATGGCGTGTCCTGTGAATCACACCGGTAGGTTAAATGTTGACTTTTAAATGGGGAACAAATGTTATGACAATATTTCAGCTTTTCTTTGATTCTTTTTTTTTCCCCCCAGCTGTGACCTGTCATTAGCTTCATCTTCAACTCACTTGACCTTTCGTAATGTTACCTATAAACGATCTTGTGGCATTTTAACTACTTACAGAAAATTAGCAAAGTGCAAAATGTGCGCTTGAGTCCGTCTACAGCCCTTTACACCCTCCACTGAAGCCGATAGTTGGTTCATTTTAGACGACGAACCTTTAATGTAACGTTTTAAAGCTTTTAAATGTTAAGCTAGCTTAGCTTTAGCCTCGTACACAAACAGCCGCGATAACTGCGTTTTGTTAGGGTTCGGTTTTACATATGAGTGCATAAATCAGTCACCTTTCTCTGTGGTTTGCATCTTCCTCTGGTTTTCTACCACTTTGTGATCTTAACACCACCGCCACAGCTACTGAGACTGTCTTCTGCTAAGTCTTCTTCTTCGAGGTTCACCTGCAGTTGTCATCTTCAGGCTGAATCAGTGCCATCTTCTGGAGCTCATTAACACCTGCAGTGTCCTCTGTGTCAGATTAGCAGGCCAAGCATCCTCTGACTGGTCCTAATTTACGCCATCTATGATATGAAGGCAGCATGTATTCGTTTATTGAATGCAATCCATTCTTTTTAAGTGTCCCATCACAAAGCAGCTCTACAACAGAATCTATGTCAAGAAGAACCACAATCTTGGAAATGATAACGGGCAGATGTTGGCAGAATTAGATCATAAACTAGACATCACAAGTCAGTCATGAGACACACATTTACGACACATAGTTAACAAGGTTGTTGATAAAAGATCAGATTAACTTCATTCATCTCAAAGGAAATTGTTTTATCAGTGCAATAAAGAAAGGTTAAAGATATATACACAATTACAGAAAGGTTAGTAGTTAAATAGGAATACAAAGTACAAAATGCAAAGTGTCCGAGTGGATGCCAAGAAATGGTGCCTAACATAAAACAACATATGTATTAAAATGTAAGATGAATAACAAGAAACAGATAAATATACAAAAAAAAGTAGGCAGATGTATGACTCAGGAATATTGCACTGGACAATGATGGCATTTATAGACAAGATATTGAAAAGGATGGTGCTTGTGAAATGTTTTCCCACTCTTCCTGAAGGCTTTGGCGAAGTCGGTGGAGATATTGGGGGACAGAACAACATTATCATCCACAGCTGTCTGAACTAATAGATGACAAATAATGGAGTTTTGGACTTTACAGGTGTCCGGCTATGTTCCTGATTGCAATGTCCACATCCAGCTTGTTCTCACCTTTCACCTTTAAATGAAGCTGCATTTTAAGATGGCATTTTATCGTCACTGGTCAAATGAGTGTCTGTGTTCTGGTTGCACCAGTCATTGCCCTTTAAAGCCACACCAGATGAGAGGTGGACGAACGCACTGGTTGAGAATTTGTCACCAGCTGAAGTTTTTTGTGAGCAACTGGCTTAGCACCGTTGCCTCGCAGCAAGAAGGTCGCTGGTTCGCGTCCCAGTGGAGTTTGCATGTTCCCCCATGCAGCGTGGGTTCTCTCCGGGTTCTCTGGCTTCCTCCCACAGTCCTAAAACATGTTGAGGTTAATTGGTGATTCTAAATTGTCCATAGGTGTGAATGTGAGTGTGCTTGGTCTCTAAGTGTAGCCCTGTGATAACTGGTGACCTGTCCAGGTGTCCCCTGTCTTCACCCTGATTCAGCTGGGATAGACTGTAGCACCCCCGTAACCCTAGTGAGGATTAAGGGGTGTATAGATAATGGATGGCTATTTCCTGCAGTTAACACGTTCTACTGCATCTTGCACAATTCTCCTAGAGATTGTTTGGATGCGTCCCTATAATTTGAAGTGTGTGTTTTAGATTGCTTTGTCCTATTTCTAATTGTAAACCGCATATACTGTCTGTAGTAGTAATCTAGTCAGTAAAACTGAGCGATTCTGAACAATATCCTTTTTTTTTTTTTTTTTTTAAAGTCAAGTATCAGTTCAGTGTTTCCTGTGTAATAGATTTTGAATGTGACAGCACATTACCACATGAGTTAGAATCAAAAGTGTGACTGTCACACAAAGAGGATGGTGTGAAACCATTAACAGCCGAGTAAATCGTGGGTCAGGCATGTTGCATAATTTAATTGCGGCCTTTGCTAAATGCACTGTTTCAAATCGCAATTTCTATTTAAAATCAGTCACTTTTTTTTTTTTTTTTTTTTTTCTATTTAAAATCAGAGTCACTCTTTTTTTTTTTTTTTTTTAATTCAGTCACTCTTGCTTCCTTTTTCCTGCTTCCTACCAATTCTCACATCACAACTTTTTCTCTGTGCTGGTTCTCAGCCTTTATTGATTTTTTTTCCCTCATGCAAAGCTTCTAACTCGTTTTGTTTAAGTTCAAGATGGATGTTTGCTTTTTTCCATCTTTTGTTTGTCTGCTCAATCTGCCAGTGAATATGACCACCTTGCTCTGTTTTTTTGTTTTTTGTTTACTTCTGAATGTAATAAGTCACTTCAGACTAAAACTTTTTTATTTGATTGGTTTCTTTAATTCATTGTAAAATCGTCAAAACGCTGTACAGCTCTATCTGCATATACACCATTTGTTTGCATATTTCAACTCTTCCTTTAATTCGTCAGTACAAGCTTGTACACAGCCTGCATGTTTATATTAGAGACAAGAATCACTTAGTGAAACTACATTTTTATTTATTACTGTGTTTTGAAGTAATGTCAAATCTACCAAAACAAAAACCTCCTTTTAGTGATATTGTCACTTTTGATTTAAGATCTTCCCATGACTCAGTTCACCATATCTTTTGTTGCTGTCATTGTTTCAGCGAAGAGAAAGTCACTTAATCGTGAGGAAATATTCAGTAATAATAGTCTATATTTATGTGTTTACAATGTGGCACCAACTGCTTTACAGAATATTTAGTGGATAGTTGCCTGTATCATCTGGTGACTCACAAGTTCTTCTGTTACATGATTCAAGATCAATTTGTTTGTACCAGTAATTGTGAATTTAGTTTGTGGCACACACATAACCATCTCGTATGAAAAATTAATTTCATGCAGCCTAAACATTGTGTGTTTTACCAGCAGTGGAGCTGAACCCGGGCCTCCTGCCTCTCGACTGGCTGCTGGGTGCCTGGGAGTCCGATGAACCCGGGGAGGGCTGCTTTCCCACCATTAAACCCTTCCGCTACACAGAGACGCTGCACTTCAGCCATGTGGGGCAGCCGGTCATCAACTTCATGTAGGTTGTCAGTGAAAAAATTAAACTTCAATAATTATTAGAAACAGAAATATTTCATTAGTGTATCTCAAGTGGTTTATCTGTGTGACAGCTGGAGTAGGAAAGATCAGAGGACAACCTCATTAAGGATGTTTGAGTTCAAAGGTATAGAAAAACAAGACACAGCAGAGTTCAACAGCAAATGACAAACTATTCTAATAATACAGCTGCTAATGAGTTGCAATGTTAAATTACTGCAATGTAAATTAGTCCTGTTCCTTCCTGTTGTTCAGAAACTCTGTCGCCAAAGTTCAGCTGCTGATTTCTCACTGATGCTGCGTTTGACAGGTTCAATGCGTTTCACGCAGAGTCCAAAAAGCCTCTGCACAGAGAGTGTGGTTTCATTCGAATGCAGCCAGGGACTAACAGAGTGGCGTTCATCATCGCACAGAACTCAGGTACAATTCACATCACTACATGCACTCGTGTCTTTATAGTCTTGCCCCCGCTAGTCGCATAATTTCTGGAAAAGTGAACCCCTTTATATGTTAACGTACTTGCATTTCCTTGTCGTGCTGCTTTCTACAACTACTCCGATGTATTCTGGAGGCACATGTTGTACTTTGTACTCCACTACATTTATTTCAAAACTTTAATCACTTGTCATTTTGCATATTCAGATTATTGTAAATACAAAAATAACAAAGACATCATACTATTTTATTGTAGATTAAGCTTCCAAACAATATTTAAAGTCATTAAAATTAGATTGAGCTGCCACATAAGTGATGTACACATTAATGAATCAGTCATTTTAATCCAGTAACATTATGTATATGATAGGGCAGCTGTGGCTCAGGTGGTAGAGCGGGTTGTCCTCCAATCACAAGGTTGGTGGTTCGATTCCCCCGCCCTGCCACAGACGAAGTGTCCTTGGGCAAGACACTGAACTCGAGGTTGCTCCCAATGGCAGGCAGCACCTTGCATGGCAGCTCTGTCACCATTGGTGTATGAATGTGTGAATGAGAAAGAAACACGTTAAGCGCTTTGAGTAGCACTAAGGCAGAAAGCGCTGTATAAGTACAGACCATTTATTGAGTCATGCTGTGTCTTCTTGTGCAGGTCTGGTAGAGATTGAGGAGGGCGAGCTGACGGGGCAGCAGCTAAACCTGCACACCCAGTCTCTAGCCAGAGTCTCTTTCGCCAGGGAGCCTCATGTACAGCAGGTAAAACTGATCCTCTGTCTGCTGTCAACATTAATCACCTGATCTGTACATAAAATAGTCAAATCTGTGAAACCACCAACAAACCTTTTCCCTGGGACTCATTTCAGCCAATAAACTATTTGTAACTCTGTTGCTGTGTACCTGTGACCTCACCTAGTCTTCTCCATCTTTCAGATTTCTAGAGTGTTTCAGCTACGACCTGATGGGAAGCTGGAGCAGACAGTTTCCATGGCAACAGACAACCAGCCACTGATGCAGCACTTGCGCATCACTTATCGTCGGGCATCTTGACCCAACAGGCAGGCAGGCTTCTTATACATATAGAAACGCACTGATCAATAATAATAATTATATAAACAAATCTACAACTATGCAGTGTTATTTTAATAATGGTATGTGGTTAAAAAAAAAAAGTTACAGTGTCAGATACCTGTCAACTTTAAACCACATGTAAATATAACTCAAACTAAACCAGGTCAGTCTTACATGACATTACACAGTCATATCACAGCATTCTTCAGACACTTGGAGTCTAAGTCAAACATTAAATTAAAAAATAAAGACTCATGTTGCGCTTCCATTAGATTGTTGCACTTAATGGACTCGGTTGATTAAGGGTGCATGAGCAATGTTAGTATTTATTGTACTGATATTTAAACTGCAAAGCTCTTTAGTGCAGAGTTAATGGAAAGAACATACAGTGTCCTTATTTGTCTATTTGTCTTCCATTGTGCTATTATAAGATTATTATCTAAAGCAGCTGCTGCACCGGAGCCAATGCACTGTCTGTCGAGTCACAGGGGATTGTTATTATATTGTATAAAGGTTCAAGACAGAAGATGTGTCCATGTAAGGTCACTGTTGCCTCCATATGTTTAAGATGTCTAAGTTTAGTTTATTTCTTTCAGGGGACAGCTTCACTGATATACATGTTGATGTTTGTGTGTTAGACACATTGAAATAAATTCTTTTGTTTTTGCTCATTTGATTTTTTTTGTGTGTGTTTATGGCCCTTTGGTTTGAAAAAAAAAAATGCAGTTAAAATTGAAAAGCTAATGGCTGCCACAAAGTGTAGCCCTTATAATAAGTTTATGTTAGATGCAATGATTTGAGAGAATCCTATTCTCAGATGTAGCTGCTTCATTTGTCAGCTCATCTAGGGGCAGGTGAATGTCTTTATGCACGATGACCTGTGAACAACAGGCTGACGAGTCACCAGGAACTATAGAATCAGTCATTCTTTCTTGTCTTTATCCAAAGAAATGTTTTTCTCTTTGACAGGTGGATAATACCAATTTGATTTTATGGTGTTATTAATGCTGTTGTGCGTTACACTGCCAAGCTAATAATGACTGCCACCAGATGCATTTGTTGGATTTTTGAAGTATCTTTCAGCAACTTTTTGTCTTCATCAGAAAGAAGCAAAAAAATGTCCCCTCCTAAACTGGGACTCCCTCAAGTCTCAACCGTCCAAGCTGTAACAAGCCTGGTTTGCTGCCCACATTGTGTTTTCCTCCCCAGTGATTATGAAATGGCAGCTTAATCTCCCACGCTTTAACTCATGTAGCCCACAACGGAGGGTGCAGCAGTCGGTTTGCTTTGCACTATTCAGGTCATTTCAAGGGGAAAGTCAACTGACTGCATGATAACAAAGCTGCCAAAGTGTCAGATCAGCGGGATAAAGTATCACAAGGCAATCGATTTTGTTCAATTTATTGTGGGTTTAAAAAAAAAACGAAAAAAACTTGTCGACACACACATTTACACATCAACACTGTGAAAGTGACACGCATCACACACAATCATCCTGTTGTAGCCGTCGCAGCGGCTCTCTTCATACTGCAGTGGTTTCAGCTGTTAAGGTCAAAATAAAAAATAAAATCATAAATAAAGTATTTACAGAATAAAAAGACAATCAGTACCATCAAAATATGCACCTTCAGTCTGTACCTCTCCTCTGTCCTTAAGCTCTTTGGCCAAAAACCGGGCCCACTGGGAGCCCACGTTTCTTGGCTAATTGTGTCTAGAATTGCAGCAGAATGTTTAGTTGGTCGTTTTGGATCGTATTTGGAAAAAAAAGACACTGTTTGCACTTTGGTAAAGTACAACATGAAGTGTAAACAGTTGATACCACCTCATATTGCTTTCAGGTGTGAACTCGCTCCCAATCAGAACTCCTTTGCCTCTGATATCCTCACAAGACCCACCCGAGCTGAGCGTCAGTTCAAGCAACACGGCTTTCACCTCCATCACTCCTTTCGGTATATAATCTGAGACAAACATCACATTTAAACACCAGACTGTTTATCTCAGGAACAGCCTCTCGTAGGTCACATTCAAACACCGTCACACGTTACAAACACTTTTGAGAAGCCTGGTTTACTGCACCGGTGTAAGTAGTGAGAAAAAATACGTAGAAGAGGTGGAGTGATAACAACGCTGCCATGGTATGCTCTTAAATATCGCAGCGACTACTCTTGGGATGAAGGGTAATCACTTACAGACTCATCTGACACCGAGGAAACACGAACACGCTGCTGATGAAACATTTGTTGATGGCCATTCAGCGACAGACTGTAAAATCTGCTGGCAGGCTCAATCCCCATCAAGCGCCGCGACCATCTCCGGCTTTTATAGACAAGTCTGAGATTTGGAGCCCACATACTCCTCTGCTCTCGCTCTCCGTTCACGGCTCCTTCATGATGTAGACGTACATGGTGGTGAGGAAGTACTTGAGGGACTCCACGGTGGAGGAGAGCCAGTTCTGTTCGGGGGTGAGATCCTTCTTCACCACACATTTTGTTATCTCAGCCTGGAAAAACAAAAACAAGGAGATATTTTAATTCGATTACTATCAAAGAGTCAAAATGCTGGGTTTTTATGCACATGTTCTGTATTTGAACTGCTGCTGAAGAATAAAATTTTAAAAACAAATATCTTGGTGTCTGAATTTCCCCAATCTAATGATTTTTTTAACTGACTTTAATCATAAAATTTAAAGCATTCATTTGAGTTTGAGCACACTAAATATGAAATCTAACCTCAGTGTCCATTTACTGACTTGTTCTGGAGTTTTAATCAAAGTCAGATTTCATTTTCTGAATATTAAACGGTCCAGTTGTCCATCTAAATTTGTAAACCCGAAAGAAAATCACATTTTTTCACCATAAAACTTCACTGAAATAGGTGACACAGATGGAAGTACAACATTTTAATGCCATTTTAAATTTAAGAACTCAGCAGGGATTACATTCAGGTACAGAGGATTCAAATTCACATTATTATTGTCATTCTTTGCTTCTCTAAGTCAAATGCATTTCAAACATAAAAGCAAAAAGTCCCTTTCTCCTGCAAAGAATTTCAGATGGGGGCTGTGTCTTAGGAGTAAAAACAAACGGGGCAAAGTGCATGTCTCCAAAACAAATTCAGGAAAAATGAGGTACTTGAAAAAGCATAACTCAGGCTTTGACCTCGAACATGTTAGCTGTGTCGTTAGTCCCACAGCACTTGACCAAATTCCATCTTATTTGAGTGAAGCATAACAAAATCGTACATGTGAAACTTTTGCTCTTTGCAGATCAACCAACAGGAAGTTAAAAAAAACAAAAAAAACAGGGCTCCGTTTTCAGAGCCATCAGATTTTATGTAACTCCTCTGACTCCGTCTAAGCTCTGATCTATAAACAAGATAACATAATTAGTCGTGTCGCCACAAAAACAGCAGCGCGGAACAACCCAATGCAGTCTGTCTTAAACTCACAAGCACGAGAGGCAAGCGGCGCCTTTTCCGTCTTATCTCAAACGTCAGCTTTTTTCATTTTAGTCACATAGCAGGACAACAGATTACTGATACAGAAATACCAGATCGTCATCGATTAGGGTGAGAACAGCACAGCGCTGCTAATGCATCACGGCCTCAGCTGGGAGCCATTATCAGAAAGCAGACACTTACCCATCCTCCTCGTCTCTTCAGCCAGGGAACCAGGAATTTGCGGACGAACTGCCCCAGACTGTCCACTAAGATGTGCACTGTGGTTGGATGGCCTTGTCTGACGCAGTCCACAGCCAGGGCTCCGGCTACTGCATACATGGATACCACCTTCCCCCACGTTATACCTGCAGGAAGAACACACCTTTAATTATTTTTATGTAGCTGTGAAATCTTTTAGACATTAAACTGCTCTCACCTCAATCAGAGTTTAAGATATGAACAGGTCTGATTTTATGAGCCAACTAAAACAGTCCGATGTGCAGCTTAGAAAGGTGAGTCAACACTTTAACTGCACAAATGCATCGTTGTGTCCAGCAGTTAAACTTTTGAAAAGAACAGTGCTTACATTCATATATCCTGGATGCTCAACGAGGTGACTGAGTGTCATATTCACAGCAGGGTATTTTTATGTTTCAAACAGGTCTGGTGGGGAACTTTAAGCTGCAAACCAAAATCGATTCTGTCTCACAGTGACGGGGTAGTTTCTGATGGGTGTCAAGCAAAAATATCACACTTCTCCTGGAAGACATAAGCTTTAATCCTCCGCAGTGGCAGAATGTCTTGACAGAAATCGATAAACTGCCGTCTTCACCCCACCATAAACACTCCTTTCCTGTTCTCATGGGTGCCGGTTCCTCCCATGCCAAACAACAACACCCATCTCCTCTGAGGTTTCTCTTTCCTGAACATATTCTGTGACCTGCAGTGCGACATGTGGGGCAGTCGGTGTGCAGAAACAAACTGTAAATACCAACTGAACACTGTTGATGTAGCTGATAAGAGGTTTTTATAAAACTATGCCAGATGTAAATTAAACAGGGTGAAACTATGCTGCCATTGTCTGGAGGGTGAAACGCTGACGCAGTTTTAGATATGAGAAGGTCAACAAGTTCAAGAATGACTTTGTAGTCGATCCTCAGAGGCAATCAAGCTGACGGAATGCCGAGTTCTTTGTCTTCTTTTTTCTGTTTAAACGGATCTCGGCAACACTCGGTCTGATAATTGAGGGCATCGAGCCATTTCAGGCGCGGTTTCCAGAGCAGCGAGGATTGTTATAATAGCGGTCAGTGATGCAGAGCAGAGCCTAATGGCATTGGCCTCCTTAACCCAAGCCGTATGATCGTAGCTGCGAGCTGACCTGCAGCGTCTGACCGTGGCTATATGAGGATAGAGCTCTGGGTGAGCTTAAATGAGATAAGTGTCCATGGAAGCTGTCGGAGCACGTCATGTCTCACTCCCTACTGAGAAGCAGGCCAAGAATAGAGACAAGATCGTCAGGGATAAAGCCGGAGGAGAGGAGGGCGGAAAGAGTGGGAACAGAAGGCAGGAGGAGATGGATGGAGGACAGACGAGCCATGTTGATTTAACTGGGGGGAAAACCGCTGTACAGATGACTAGCAACCTGCTTTCAAAGCAACACATGTGGAAATAGATTCACCGAGTCCGCCGCGGTGGAGGAATGATAACGAATACCGAACAAGCTACGAGGCTAAATTTAAAACAAATTCCACAGGGCAGGAAAAATAAACATGCATGATTCTTCTTTTTCTATTTATACCCAGGTTTCTGCCCGCCCGTCCCAGAAGGCTGGAGCAGCCTGGGTTCACCAGTTTGTTATTCTTCAGAAGGAATCCCACGCTGTTTCCAGAGATTACACCCTCATGACGTCAAATCGAGCAGACTCTGAGCCAGAGCGCAAGCATGAAAATTATATTGAGCAAGTCTGGTTCTGATGTTTCCTGGCAACGCGCCAAGTTTTACTTGCTCATCGCACAGTGGCAGGACTCTCTAATCTCACCCCAAAGGCTTATACAGAGGGCATAAAGCCACTCTCTTTATTGTGGCGCTTTAAAATGCCATCGCTGCTTTGTGTACACAGCACATCTGTTGTCAAGACAACTTGAGAAAAAAAAAAAGAGCCCAACACAAGTCCAAGGCCAGCACGAACAAGTTCCAGACCAACAAAAAAAAAGCTCAAGTTAACCAACTGCCATTTAGAGCAGTTTCGTCTGCTACGTTTTCCTTTCAAGATTCTCAGAGGACCAAGCGCGGCATTTAATCTGCACAGGAACAGGAATAAGCACTTAAGTTGTTTGTGTAGACGTGAGGGGCATCGTGTGCGCTGAGGGCAAACCTGCAACCTAAACATGAATCAAGAATCGGATTCAGGAAAGCTCGGGTCCATCTGTTGCTTTTCTCCTGCTATGTCTCTTCCTCTAATAAAAGGCATGGCCAAAAAGTCTACCGAACTGTTGCATTATAATTAAAACCTTGGTCGTGGGTGTGGGAGACACATTTGCCTGATGACGAACCTCAAGGAAATAACCTTGAGTCCAAAATATTACCGCACACGTGATATCACTCCACATTTCATGCTCATGTCAAACTTTTATAAGCCATTAAGGTAAAGCTCTTGGTGCTCTAGTCTCAACAGTTTGACAAAAACAACACCTGAACTCAGAGAAAGACATAAAAGCCCCGATAAAGTTTAACCGGACTCAAAGGACACTCAGCCCGATCTCATGATTGTCTTTACAACAGCAGCACATCTAATTTATAATTCAATCAATTATAAATCAGGACAGTTCAGTTATCAGACTGTTACCAACATTCTGCGAGTACAATAGAGGAATGACATAATATCACATGATTTGTAACGAACTGCTGACTGCGTTTAAACCTCGTATTGTACAATCTTTGTAAAATTGTTTCCTTCCTGGACTGATTTCCTGTCTTTGACTGCTTCATTTGGATCATTTAATAGAGAGCTGCAAGAATGAATGATGAGCTGATTCAATAACAGCATTTTTTTTTTTCAATCACCAGTATGCTTATTTTTTCACAAGATAAAATG
This sequence comes from Stegastes partitus, assembly GCF_000690725.1. Taxonomy (NCBI): domain Eukaryota; kingdom Metazoa; phylum Chordata; class Actinopteri; family Pomacentridae; genus Stegastes; species Stegastes partitus. The sequence goes on along the minus strand of NW_007578146.1, from coordinate 74,932 downwards.
AATTAACTGAGCCACGCTGCAGATTTGAGCAATGTCACACACACATAGGATGATGTGATGGGTGACATGTCATGATGGAAAGTTCTCTTTGAAATAAACACATGAAAAACAGAAATAAACAAAAGCATCTTAGCACAGACTTTCGCCTGACTTTTGGAATTACTCGTCCCTCTTCTACGTATCTCGCTCGTCAAACTGATGAGCAAAAACGTTCCTTCAAATTAAAAATAAAGATGTTTCAAGTAGAAGTTTTGCTGCAAATGTGTATGAGATATAATTGTTGCTTATTGGTATCCTTGATTATTAACAATTGTTGTCAGCCCTGAAAAAAACAGAAGAGTGAACCCCTGAAATCCCTATAGTATGAAGTATTTTCTATCTAAGCAATCAAACACTGGCTTCTTCCATACGAAGCCTTTATCTGACAAACCACAATGACAGGAGAACGCTGCGGACAAAGCAAACACCTTTTACGTACAGAAATGACAACCTAGAAGTGTAAACGAATCGATGCTCGTTTTGGAAAGCAGCTTCTAAACTTAGAAACTTCAATGCAGGACTAACGATGTCTCACTCCGCCTACGTCTGGTCCGCACCCACTCACTCTCCCTGAAAGCCCCTCTCAGCCAAAGGCACACCTGTTAAATCACACTAACTGCCTCCGTAAGTCACATCCTGTGCTGACAGATCTCCCTTTGGCTCCAGACCACACGTGTCATTTCCAGCGTGATGCATTATCATCATTATCATCATCATCATCGTCAGCAGCGGCCCTGTACCTGCAGAGAAGATCTCCGTTGCCACGCCGATGAAGGCATCCGAAACCATGTTCTCCATGGCAACAGAAATGTTGAGCTGCCGCGCCACGTTCCTGTACAGACTGGGCTGTATACACTCCAGCTCATCGCCTTGGTAACAGAGGACGAGCAGGGACAAAATTAAAAAAAAAAAAAAAGAAGAAGAAGAAGAGAGAAGTCTGTTAGGAAGAAGAGCGCAGTTCATCTGAATGAATGAGACTAAACAGATCAAAGTGAAGCAGCTTGAACCGATTATTCAAACCACCTGCAGACTATCTCACACAGCTTAACGAGTTCGGATATTCAGTGTGTTCTGCAGCTCAGATGTCGGGATTCGACAATCCAGCTGCTGTCTGCAGTCGGTTTCAAGCTGATCTCAGACATAATCCTTACCTCATCTTGAGCTTATCATAGCTTTATAGACTCAGTGTAGAGAGTGTCGTCTGGGGAAATCATTCAATCTGAGAGTCAGGCCTAAAAAGCTTCTCAGTCTAGTTTCTTATATTTGATTATCTCATTTCTTGAATGTTCTGTCCTCAAAGAATTTGATTAAAACAAATAAATTATGCGCTTTTTAGACCGAAGAGGAGCAATTACATCCCTGTCACACTGCATAATCACAATGATTCCTGCTAGAAAACGTAGCCTTAACCTGCCCAAACACACACACACACACACAATGTACTGTTGCACAGATTTTCCCAAAACCAGCCAAAGAAACTTTGTGCATGTCTCAAATATAAAACTTCTGTTCACTGTGGCTGACGTTGCCTCCTCCACTGAGGAGAGCGTGTTGTCAAGGATGTTTGATAGTCGAGAGGATATCTAAAAATAAAATCATTATTCTAAAATCTGGCACAAAGTTTCTGTTGCAGACTGGATTGAGATGAGGACACAGAACCTATCCATACATCCATGATCGCCAGTCTATCACAGGGCTACACTTAGAGACAGACAACCAAGCACACTCACATTCACACCTACGGACAATTTAGAATCACCAATTAACCTCAACATGTTTCTGGACTGTGTGGGAGGAAGCCAGAGAACCCGGAGAGAACCCACGCTGCACGGGGAGAACATGCAAACTCCACGCAGAAAGATCCCAGGTGTCCTCACCGCTGCGAGGCAACAGTGCTACCCACCGATCCACCTTGCAGCCCACACAGACCCTACTGGATGTTTAAACTGAGCATATGTTGAGCTTTATGTTAAAGATTGAGACTGAACTGGTGATGATTGTGCACCTGTGGCAACTCCAAATAAGACACTGGACATTTCAAATACGCTAAAAACTAATTCAGCTGCAATGCAACCACACCATGGTTCCTGATTTATACTTTTCCTGTTTGGACAAGTCAGTCAACACAGCCAGGTTTAAACATGAGCTGTTCTCTTACCGAGACAGAGGAGCACCAGAGACACCTCAGCCAGCGCCGCGTTGGAGGGACCGAAGTTGATCTCGGTTTTGGACCACCCCAGCCCGTTCTGGTTGAGCCTGGACAGGATGTAGTCTCTGCACAGCGCCTTGGACTGGGACACCAGCTCCTTCTCAGTCAGCGATCGGTCGAACACATCCAGGACCTCTGCAGCAAACACAGAGGACCGTCGCAGGACCTCCATGTCCTCCTGCAGGGGGATGTGGGTCAGAGAGCAGCCTGACCTCGGGGGGGATCAGCTGTGTCTCGGCGTGTCTTCGCCGTCTCACAGAGGGACAGAGTTCAGCGGTAATATGGCAGCTGTGAGGGGAGGGAAACATGCAAGGTACAGATAAATAAATGAATCCTGGCTCACAAATCTCTCTTTCTCACCGGAAGGCCAAAAATAACAAGCCCTGTGTGTGATTAAATAACAACCCCATGCTGTTACTGCACACTTTGGAAGAAAAGTGGGTGTAAAAAAGACATTCAGAAGCTAAAACTGACCAGAAACTTACATAAGAATATGATGGAGGCGTTATTGTTGTGAGTCACATGGTGGAATAGTCAAGATATTGCTACACTTCTTGGATTATGCAACAACAAGCTCTGATAGGACAAGATGACAAAAAGGGAAATCATATTTAACCCTATCTTGATTTGAGATCAAAAACACATTAAGGAAATAATTCCAATGTATGGCTGTATGAGAGGAGAAAAAAAGCCACGCTTACCAGCAACATCTTGTCCACAGTGAGATGGCCCCGCTGATGATATCACAATTTGTCCAATAAACAAGCTCCGATTTATCGATCAGAAAATCTTCCACAGCAGCTCTCTGTAGTTCACTCCCAGCCAGCAACACTCGACTGTCACAGAAAGAGAAAATAAAGCGCGTCTACTCCTCAAAAGACAATCGCGCAGCCAAGTTGTGGTTCAGCTCTGGTTTCCAGGAGGGCGCATGGTGCGGTCAGTCCACGACTGAGCCGAGGGACGCAGTTGGAGGACGCCTACCTGTTGTTCCACCTTCCCATTGGCGCTGGGAGGGTGTATTAGTCCTACAAGCAGGAGAATCCCGGACTCAGAGCGCAACAGCCCGCCTCCCGTGCGCGCAAGAGCAGCTCCTCCCTCCGGCGGACAGAGGGAGACAAATCAACCGCTCCTAGTTTTCATTCACAAGTCTGGGCAGATGATTATCTGGTCGCCAACAAAGACGGGATGAAGCTCCGAGGCTTCAAGGAGGATCAGTGTGTTTTCAGCTTCTATCTCTGACAGCTTTTTGTTGTTGTTGTTTTTTTTTAAACATACAGATTTAAACCACATATGTGGGTAAATAAAACTGGGCTTTGAGTGCAGGTGAGGCTCAGGAGATGATCTCCTGCTCAGGTTTTATGTAAGTGTTCCTGGAGCCAAAAGTGTCGCACTTTTAATCCGCCAGAGCAGATAAATATAGACGTCCTGCTCTGCATCTTCAGCTGCGAGGGAGGCCGAGCGCACTGGGCTCAGACCCACTGTGTGGTGATGTTATCCTACCATAAATAAAATTATACTAAATAAATAAACTAATAATTTAATTTAATACCAACATATCAACATTTAGAAGATGTTCTCAGGAACACAGACCAAGTTCTGTAATAATAATAAAGGAGGAATCTTCTCAAACCAACATTTTCAGATGCTATCAAGGCCTCAGTGATAAATAACTGTAAAACTTAGTTTATTTATAAATTATATTTGTCAAATCAAAAACAATGTTGCCCCATAATCCTTTTCTGTTCCATTTTTAAGGATAAATTCCTCTTTAAAAGTGGTTCTGCTTTCTTTTTTTATCGTGTTTAAAAAAAGTTTTAAAAAATAAATTTAAAAAAAGCTCAGAAATCTGATGTTTTGGTCCCTCTGTATGTTACCTGCAATATGTATGACAATTGTGACATATATGACTGTATATATGTGTCCACATTTATTACTTTTCAAACTGAGTGCAATAATAGTGCCAAACCTATCATAGTAATTATGTTTACATCTTTTGCTTTAACTTTATTATTACTGCTAAAAACGAATATTTCTTATTTAGATGTTTGGCCGCTAGGTGTCGCTGTTTTGGTTCATCCTGATGAGCATCTGAGAGGTCATGCAAAAAAAAGAAAAGAAAAAGACATCAGAGCCCACTTCTTTAAGTCCATATAAATATGAACACAGTCCAGAGAGTAGGATGTGGTCAATAATTTCCTCTGATGCTTTTCATAATAAAATGACAGGATTCACACATGTTATAAAACAAACTAATTAATAAAGTGATTCATTTTTACTATTAAAGTATGAACGCATGGATGTTTTTAAGATGGAAACAGCTTTTTTTTATGATCATTTATTCTGCAGCTGCAGATTTAAGTTCATTTATTGATTCATTTATTGAAATTCTTGTTGTGTTTTTGTAAGAAATTCAAAATTTAAAGTCAAAAAGTTGACTTTAAATCTCCTGTTTTTTGCTTTTTGTTTTTCAATCTTGAGAAGTTATTTGGTTAACAAAAAAAATAATAACCAGAAACCAGAAAAAACAAAAACAAAATTTTAAATCAATGAGCAATTTTAAAAGCTTGGAACCATCTGAATAACATTAACTTAAGTTTTTGTTCAAACTTATTCCTGGATGGTCTTTTTTTTCCATCTCGTGGATGAAAAGTTAATCTCTCCTGATTAAAAAGAAACTGATAATCTGTTTTAATCTGAAACACCACCAGCAGACTTGACGTTCGACCTTGTAGCCGTTGTGCTCTGCTCAGTATTTTTTAAGCGTTTTAACCGGAGGTTTGTTGATATAGTGGTAAGGATGTTTATTTCTTCTGGAGCTACGCTTCATTTAAATAACTGCTTCAGAAAACATGAAGTTGTGCCGTTGTTGACATTAGTAACTTCAGCATAGCTTCTCATCCAGACTCATCTGAAGGAGACATCTGACAGTGCTTTACCTGGTAAAATAAAAATAAGGAAAATAAATAAATTAGATGATTTTTCCCCCCCACATATTAAGGGACAACCCATATTTTGAATGGCGCCGAGTCACAGACAAATGCAGACACATGAAATAGAAATAAAAGAATACATGGCTGTATCAGATAAAAAATTAAATTAAATGTTCTTTTTTTAAATAAATATGGTAATTATCACAAGACCAATTAAAGAATGTTAAAGCAATGATGGTTAAATTCAATAAGAAGAGCAAATAAACCTTGAAACCGTCCCTTTAATGAGATCAATTTAGGTTTTTGTTCAAATTTAATCAATGCAAATTGGGGAAATATTGAGCTTTCACACTTTCACATCAGGAGGCTTCGTCTCTAAATTACTTAATTTTTTTATATCTTAATCTATCTTAAGATATAAAACTCACCACGTGATGCAAGTTTTTTGCTACCTCCAGTTTTTTTCCGTCTTGAGGCTGCTGCTGTTTCTCTAATTAGCACATTAGTCACAGGGTGAGTTTCTAAGTGATCCTCTTAAAATGAAAACGGGCAAGAAAGAAAACCTCGCCCCTCTGGCATTCATGAGTCAGTATTCACATTGTTCAAACTTTTACATGTGTTCACTTCAGCACAAACAGTCTCTTTTTCTGACATGTTGTCTCCAGTGTGTCAATAAAAGGGACATGTTTACACATTTGTGGTCGGACGACATGTTGACATGCAATGAATGAACATTTAAAAGTATGAAAACGCTAATAGGTAACATGGTGCTCGGCCCTCTTAGTCACTGCCAATGACACCTGGAATCTAGTTTTGTCTCATTGCAAAGAGTGATGGAGCTCCCAAAAATGTCAGTGTTGCTGAAAAGTCTGTTTATGAGCTTTGGCGACCACGTGATGCTCGTGTTAAGCAACCATAACTTCGACAATCATCAAGAACTGTATGTTCACATTCATGTTTTGCGAGTCTCCTCATTTCCACCAGCTGTGCTCACTGCTTCCCATCCACACCAGGCATCCATCCCGTCTAGTTTTTCACAATCGGGTAATTGAGGACAACCGGTGTGTCTCGAGGACGTTGTCTATTATCTGAGTTGGGCTGTTGAGCTGAAGGTTATTTATTAGTTTCTGTGGGATGAATTCTTGCTATTGGGCACAACCTTGACTTAAGTCAGTGTTAAACGGTCATGAGACTGAGAAGAACAGGCAGCATGTTGTGGTGTGCATTTGTGTGGCAGCTATGAAAAACAGCTGACCAGCAAGTCTCACATTTCTATTCAGTTTGTGTGTCGACCCTCCATCAGTCAAAAATCTGGTCCGTGTGGACTGCAAGACGACATATTGTTCTGGTGCTGTTGCTTTCCTGCACATTTTTGGTGGTTCAACTAACTAAGCCACTCAATAAAATCCATCACATCAAGGTTTTTATCAATGAGCTAACATTTAAGTGTACAATGCACATGAAGGTAGCAGGTTTTTGGAAGAAATGATTCACTTGTTGTGTAGATGGCCCTTGGTGAAGATGCTTGAGTGAAACCGAGCTGCTAAATATGCTAACAAGCTCAGAAAGGGGAAACCCTTTGTTTGAAACTGTGGCCTAAGGGGGAGAAGTTGCCCCCTCAGGTAGTCGTTAAGTAGCAGCTGGTCAAGTTTAAGGTGTCGCCTGAAACACTTCTGGGAAAGAACCTGCACTGACAGTATGGAAACGTCTCTGCAGCATTTACAGCACGACAGCTGTCTGAAGCAGGAATGTGATCTGATTGATAATGAACTTAAAAGCACACACATCTTTAGTGGTTATTTCTGAGAGACTGCTTTTAATTGTAAATTCACCACGTCATGATTTCAGTGTGAACTCTGCACACTAATCACACATTTAGTGACTTTCATGCCTTTAATTGGTGGCATATCGATGCACCATGTGCCAAACTGTCAAACAATATGTAAACACTCTGCAGCGGGTTCTCCTTCCTTCCTTCCTTCCTGCCTCCCTCCCCTCTCTCCCGTGCCCACATGCCTTTCATTCCAGCCAACATTTTCAGTCTAACGTAGGAGTGCGTTTCAAACTGCGTCCAAGCCTCACGCCCATCGTCCCCGGTGCTGGGGGAACAGGTAAAACCAGAGGCGCAGGAGAGCTCATCAAATAGCTACGAGGGTTGGACTGGAACCCTCGTCGCTACAATGCAGCAAGGGATGGGCGACGCCAAAGTGTGACGCTGGGTTCGTCAACCGTATCATATCTGATTTTACCTTTAGCCTAAATTATGTGACAGGAAGCACCTTTTAGAGGAGCTATGTTACTTTAACTCAAACCACATATTGTTTATATTTCAGCCTATTTGTTTTTTTAATTGTAGTTTCATCTCTCTCATAAAGTTTTCTTTTCTTTTTGCTCATTAATGGGTCTTTTCACCACTGGGCCTCTGTGTTTCAACAACTCGCTGACCCCTTCCCCTTTCACCACCATTGATGAGACAATCCAATCACAAACAGGCTCAGTGAGGACAGAAAGGTGGAGCTAAGCACTGAAACAGGGTGTGGTCCTGAAACTAGAAAGGGCTGTAGTAGTGCCTTGGGGTTTAAATTGAATTGAATGGGCTCAGTCCTACAGTTATCACAGCAGTCACTTTATCTCGTCTGTCTCCGTCTTGGTTTTTCTCTCAGTCTTTTCACCCCTTCAGTCGTACATGAAAGAACTTTTAGCTCCTGGAGGATTTTTAGTAACAGAAAACAGTAAACATCTGAGAATAGCTGGAGGCTACCACCCACACAGTAGCGTTGCATGTACCTGATTTTCAGCTGATCACTCTCATTCAGGGGTGTCGCTGATCTGTTCTCTGGATTGGGTGCTGCCCGCTTTGGCTGTGCAGCTGCTTGCTTCACAAACCGGAGGTGCTGAGTGACTTGAGCTCAGCAGGTGAGTCACTTGTTACAAACAGTATTTTCACCTGTATTTGTGTCGCTGCTTGTGTTTCAAATGTTGTGAAATGTCTCGTGTAATTGCTCTGGGGTTAGACTCTGTTCAGCCACTCCTTCAGTTTAGTGTCAGAATAAGCTTGATCCTGATCAGGACAACAAAAAAAATGTACCTCTTTTGCTTGTTGTGTTGTTTTGCTACCTGGAAATCCACGATCAGCTCACATCTTAGTGGCTCAGTCGGCTCGCCATATGGGCCAAGTTCTTTGCCTCACCTGTTTGACTTGCTCAGTTAGTCAGCATGAGAGTGACTATTTCATTGTTTTTAAACTGACAACGTTTCACAACTCTTCATGAGACATATATGGATTGTTTTGTATTTTAATAGGGAAACATGGTTTGAGCCTCTAGCGTACGTCCTGCCTGTATATTTGTTTGAAGGGTTGTAGCCAGGGGCAGTGAGCTGGGGGTGTTTGATGAGCCTGTGCAGCTGTCTCCTGTTTGTTCAGTCAGTGGGAAAGGAGGTGGATAGGTCGCTTTGTTGCTCACCTGCCAAACCAGCCTCACTTTTAGCTCCGTTTCATCTGCTGCTCTCTGATATATATATATATTTCTTTTTTCAGGAGTTTAATAGAACCAAAAGCAGGCAGTCACCATGCTGCGAGACGTCATATCAGAGCTTGTAAAATTCCACAGTTATCTACAATCAAGAACTGGTAAGTGTCGTCTCCTCTACGTAATGCAGATGTACACGTATGAAATCCTTAAACCTCGATGTTCTGTGTATCATCGTGTCACACAAGGGCAAAAAAAAATGACATGAAGTGTACATTAAAACATTTGAAAATTGCTCTTTTGCTTTATTTGGCTTCACCCAAAGTTATGTATCACCCCAGATCCACACAGACATCCCTGTTTGACCGTTGCTGTGTGTGTGTTCTAGATGCCAGAGTCAAAGACTACCCTCTGATGCAGAGCCCCATCCAAATGACCAGCATCCTGCTGGCGTACGTCTTCTTGTCGGTATATGTTGGGCCTCGCCTGATGGCAAACCGCAAACCTTTCGGCCTCAAAACGGCCATGATTGTCTACAACCTTAGTATGGTTTTACTGAATGCCTACATAGTGTATGAGGTAAGAGCATTTGAGATATTTGGTGACTCACAATCCGTCTGATTCAAAGTGCTTGCAGAAGTAATGGTAACGGCTTGTGATGCTTTTGACGCCTAGTTCATGATGTCTGGATGGGGCACCACCTACACATGGAGATGTGATCTGATTGACACCTCCAGCAGCCCGGAGGCTCTCAGGGTAAGTCATTCGCTTTCTGATTCATTCTCCTCCATCTGTCGTGGCCCAAAAAGCAAACTTTAAGAAATAAACATGAGAGTCCTTTGATGATTGTTCCCTGTTAGCTATTTGACATTACAGCTCTTTTTTTTCTTTCTTTCTCACAGATGATCCGAGTTGCTTGGTTGTTTTATTTTTCAAAATACATCGAACTCCTCGACACGGTAAGGATGCCTCTCTTCACGCGTTGTTTGGACCTGTTGTTTGTGACGGATCTGAATGCTAACCGTGCTTGCGTTTATTTCAGGCATTCTTCGTGCTGAGAAAGAAGCAAAGTCAGATCACATTTCTCCACGTCTTCCATCACTCCTTCATGCCCTGGACGTGGTGGTGGGGCATCACCCTGACGCCTGGTGAGTGTTACCCAGCAAATCTACGATATACATCCTTAAGACGTAAATCATTTCAAAATCTAAGAAAAAAATGGGGAAAACTGATGGTAGATGCTGTCAACTGGTGAATCCTCTGTTTGATTCTCAACCTGCCAACCCTTCCCTGCTCCCTTTTATAATTTCTGTCCGTCATCACTGCTTGTTTCTAAATAAAGGCAATAAAATAAAAGCTACTAAATATCTAATACATCATTTTCTGTGTGTTTTTTTTCCATCTGAAGTTGGAGGAATGGGCTCTTTCCACGCCTTGGTGAATGCTACAGTCCACGTTATCATGTACACCTACTACGGCCTCTCTGCTGCCGGGCCTCGCTTCCACAAATACCTGTGGTGGAAGAAGTACATGACCGCTATCCAGCTTGTATGCTCCTTTTCTCTCTCTCTTTTTTTTACAACAGTGTATTTTTATTAAAACAAACAACATAAGTTTGTGATGGGATGCTGAACAACCACCTGTGTTTTCACTCTTGCTTTGCAGACGCAGTTTGTTCTGGTCTCCATTCACATCAGCCAGTACTACTTCATGGAAAAGTGTGACTACCAGATCCCCTTGTGGATCCACCTGATCTGGATGTACGGCGTCTTCTTCTTCCTCCTCTTCTCCAACTTTTGGGTGCAGGCATACATAAAGGGCAAACGTCTTCCCGCCGCAGACAACAAGACGAAACAGAACGGCTCAACCAGCGAAGCGATCGGTGTGGTGGCGAACGGAAAACACGTTGAGAACGGGAACGCTCACCACTGCACCAACGGCAAAATCCCAATGGGCAAAGTAAAAGAAGTCTAACTTGGTGACTCTGGAAAGAGAAGGAGGCATAGACTAATACTACTACCTTGAATATGTCATTCATCATTCATATCTAGCAGCATATTGGAGAGACACAGGTTTCAATATGCTGCTTCAAACCTGCAAAATTTTTATGTAAGTCTAGTCTTTTGTGAAAATATATGCACACGTATCAGAATTCGAATGGCATGGTGCGTTTTGCCAGTGATCTCCACGTTGTGTTGTGTAAGTTGTTGCAAAAACTATTAACTGTGATGAACACTGCATGAAGATTGGTGCTCATTTTATCACTTATAGTATTCTTCAACTCAGGCTTGACCCACACAGGCTTGATCTGCACTGCTCTTGGGCTGGCATGGCCTTTGTTGCATGGGAGTATGGCACAGTTTCCACTGAAGACTAGTACATGTAAATAACTGCTATAAACCAAAGCAAGATTTTCATCGTAAATGTCAACTATTTAGTCTTTTTTTCAGATTTTATTTATCTTTTGAAATAAAACCAACGTTTAGATAAAGGTCTGTGTCATTTGGAAAGCAGTTTTGGTGTGCACTTTGAGAGAAACACCTAAAATTTTCAATTTTAAGAATTGTGGGAAGGAAGTGTTGTGCTGTATATTACAGTATTGATGCATTTTGCGTTGTCGCATTATTAGGTAGTGACGCATACCCTGCTGTGCGTGTTCATCCATGTTAATCCCTTCTGAGTGCAGCAACACTGTTTGGTTTACTTCTCTCAGCACACTCTGCATGAAGTGAACAGAAAAAACTTTCTATGACATCAGACTTGAATAAAGGTTTGTACAGATGGCTGTTTCTCAATATCACTAAAGAAGTATGAATATGTTGATTCATAAATCTATCAGTGTTTGCTGTTGTTGTTGTTGATCTCTTTTTTTTAAAAAACTGTTTGACATTTGCCACAAATAACACAAAGAAACAGGTCTAGGTTGTATATGTCCATAACTGAACATAAACAGAGATGAAATCTCTAAATATGTTGTGATTTTTTTTCTCCCATTTCCCAGGCAAGAGAAACATCATCTACACCATGTAGGTCCAGTTCAAGCCAGTAGGATAACAGACTTGTCCACACACCATTAGTCCAACAGTAAAAGGACACTGATGAAAAACATGATTGTCAAGCAACAAAAATAATATCTTAGTATGTTTATCTTTGAGTAATATATAATGTCCAACCCAGTGGTCCTAAAAGTTACATCTAGAAATGTATCTGTTCCAAACACAGCAGTTAATTATTTGATTCATGAATTTGTCCTGTAGTTTGTGAGCGAATCAGCAATGTCAGCTGCTCATGTGTGGCTGACGTGAAACCTACAGTGGATTCAGTCTCATGGTTTGTGTGTTTCAGGTCCAACAAACTAGAAGTAGATGCTCAAAACTTTGTATCATACAGCACGTCTGTCTCAGTAAACCCAAAATGTTGACAGGTGGACAGTAGTGTGACTTTTTGGTAACGAAGTTTGACTGTAATACTACAGAAGACAGGGAGTGATCTATGAGGGGTTTTGGATCCCATATAAGCCCAACACAAGTAAACAGGCCTTGTGTAAAGTAGATGGCACTTCTGGAGAGAATAAACATGGAATTTGTTGGTTTGGCAGATGTCAGTTACCAGACTGAGGCAGATGTGGTACCTAAACCATTTATTTACAACCCAGTCCAATGTATACAATGCATTGAGATTACAATAAAAGACAACTGCAGGTTATAAATACATCTGAAACTGCTTTAAAAACTCTAAACACTTGTACTTTACCACATTAGCAGGCTTGTTTAAACAACAGAAGAATCCATTACAGAACCAATTTAAGCAGTACAAGGCAAGAACTGGGTGGTAATCTTTATTGTGGATTAAATAAAACATTTGCACATAACGCAATCAGAACAGACTAAAAACCTCAAAGGTCAACACAAACCAAATCATCTGATTGACTGATGAATGACACTGCTTGTTGATTTGACCATCCTCTCTTTAGCCTTCTTCTTAACGGGATCCACTTCAAAGCTCTTCCACAGACGAATTGTCTCATCTCCAGCGATGGTCGCGACGGTCGAACAGTCTGGGCTCAGAGTCAAACTGAGAACCCTGTCCTCGTGGCCTAAAATAAAAATGTGTTTATACCAACTGAAAGGCTGAAGAACAGTTCACTGGAAATTCCTTTAAACAGTGTGTGACGTACAGAGGGGATCCAGTCTAAACAGTTACTTACCATTGAGCTCTGCGACTCTGGTGAGGGAGGGGTACTTCCAGATAGCAACATTATTGTGGGCATATCCGTGGGCAGAGACCAACTCCTTGTAGTTGGGTGCAAACACCAGCGATGAGATCTGAAAAGTCATGTGTGATTGTACAAAAAATAAATAAATGCACAAACTAAAAGACAATTATTGGACTGAGAATCACTGCTGAAACTCAAGAATGTAGAAGTCTGCAGTTACCTGGGACTGAGTGTCAAGTGAACTGATGCAGGAACCACTGTTTACATTCCAGATGCGGATGTGGCGATCACTCGTACCGCCTCCAGATGCAAGAATGTTTGACTGCCACGGACACCAGGCTAAGGCCTACGACAATGAATACCGACAAACACACACAAAAAAAGGAAAAAAAGTCAAAAAACTACAGTGGCACAAGATTAAGAATGATGAATGACAGGGGTTTTAAGACTTTGTTCTGACAGTTTAAAAACACTGTACATTTAATATGCATCATGATCAGGCAAAATAAACAAATGTTTACTGTATAAAAACTACTCACCTTGACAGCTCCCTGGTGTTCGCTCCAGCAGCGGACAGACTGGCCGTCGTTGCTGGCGCTGCCGTCCTGCACACGGGGCCACACGTACACCAAGTTGTCGTTTCCTCCGCTGGCCAGGTATCGACCATCAGGGGACCACTTCAGTCCACACACCTCCTGTGAGTGACCAGTCAGTGTGGATATGTGATGCTCTGCCACCCTCACATCATGGTGGTGGATGTGTCCGGATCTGGAGCCACTGTGGGTGGGTGGTGGTGGGGGGGATGCTTTAGTTACATACAGCAAGACAAATACCATCAGATTTGCTGGTTGTGCTTTTTTTGTATGAGAGATGAACAACTATACCTGGAAAGAATATGATCGTTCCAGCTCAGACTGCCTACTCGAGCAGTGTGGCTGGCCATGCTGCGTAAACGCTTTTGATTGTCAACATCCCACAACTAAAAAGGAAACAAAAATATTCCATTAAATACAAAATATTCAGTTGTTTGAGTGCTCTACGTACTTGTCAACTAAATTAATTAACCAGTTTATCACCACACTGACCTGAACTTTGCAGTCACTGGTTCCAATAGCCAGGTAGCTTCCCTCTTTGGTCCAGGCCAGTGAGCAGATGTAGTCCTCCTCACGCTCCAGCTTCATGAGAAGAATAATGTCTCCTTGAGTAGCATCCCACAGGTAAACACTGTTATGAAGAGCTACAGCGAGAACATTTCGACTGCTCCAGTCGAGCAGATTCAAATCTGAGAGAAAAGAAGGGACAACGTCAATATTTTCTAGGTACACGAGGGTGATTTTTTAAAATAAATATCACATTTAAAAAAAAAAAAAAAAAAAAAGGAAGAATGCAGAATAAAGAATGTATTGATCAATATCCATTGATGGTAGATTACTGCAAATCCAAGATGCAATAAGTTATTCATACACTACATGCGTTAGACTAAAATATTAATGTATAGATGTTATTGGGTTTGAAAAAAAAAAGAAAAAAAAAGTATCAAACCTACAGAAATCGTTACGAAGATCAGGAGCATCCAGGATTCTGTCTGGAGTTGAAGATATGTATCTGGTCTTTTTGACAGAGGCAGGAGTTGTAGCCTGACTGTAGAGGACTTTCAAGTTGTTTTGATAGCCTGAATGAGGAGATAAAGATTGGAAAAAATACATTGAGAAAACAAATCCACTCTCTCCATACAGCAAAATCTGAGCATGCCAACATTCTGACCCTCTGGTGCATTCAGTGGTTTCCCTCCAAGGTGGAGGATCTTTGCTTCTTCAATGTTGTATCCGTTTAGTGACATAGACCAAGCTTTCTGGTTCTCCTTTAAATGCAGATGGACACAATCAATGAAACCCTTATTTAACAAAAAGGAATCATAATCAAATGTAATAAATAACTTACTGATGCGCCTGCTGTGTTGCTTGTGTCCCCGGGCTCATTCTCCTTGGTGAGGAGGAAACTGGCAACATCCATTTGTTTGCTGTTTCTGGTGGGAATGAAGCGATCACCCCCCATCTTAGACGGGGTTTGTTTTTTATTTTTGCCTAGACACCAAGAAGAAGAAGAAGAAGAAAAAGAAGAAGCCAGCGTTAATATTTGTGGATCTAACTACAGAGCAGATACTACTGCAGGAACGGTCACATTACCGGGTGTTTTGCTCGGTGTTTTTGATGAACTGAGCGACACATTAGCAGACTTTCCTGGAGACAGACCGTTTAGGGCGGAGGTGTTTGATGAGCTGGCCTTTCTCTGCCACCTCGCCATGGGAGCATTGGTGATGGGCATATCCAGCTTCAAGATACTGTGAATGTCGTTCTCAAACCCAAACTGCGCCATCTTATCCACGTTTTCATAGACCTTGGCGTCAGAACAATTTTAAAAG
Organism: Stegastes partitus; assembly: GCF_000690725.1. NCBI lineage: Eukaryota > Metazoa > Chordata > Actinopteri > Pomacentridae > Stegastes > Stegastes partitus. The sequence goes on along the minus strand of NW_007578146.1, from coordinate 59,646 downwards.
AAGTGAAGAGGAGGTTGTTAGCTAAGCGACACATGCTAACGCTGGGCTCACAGGTGTTCGTGTTAGCATAGATTTAGCAGCCTGCGAGCTATTAAACTTCATTTAATCCAATAATATAAACAAGAATAAGTCTCAAGTCAGCTGAAAACATTTTTGCACTACCCCTGACACGTTGTTATTGTTGGTTTTAAAGAATTCAGTGAACTCAGCTGAGCTAAAGTAAACATTGAACGTTTAGCATTACGCTGTAGAAAACGAACACAAGTTAGCATAAACACTTGATAGCATGAGTATTTGCTGTTGCGTCGAAAAGCAAAATTAAATTCCTCTAAACAACCTTACGGGGCAGTTCCGCGGTGCAAAATCAATACAACGCTCTCACCTCTTCAACAAAACGTGGAGTACAGGAGAGCAACACTCGCTGGTCTGTTTCGTCTCTTTCTGAAATTTGAATTTAGAGCCGATGACGCCACACGGTTTAAATGCCGCAAAGCGCCGCAGCGATTGGTCCGTTCAAGGAGCGGCCGTTGGTGCATTGCATTACCATGGCAACGCCAACGAGTGCGCTAATGTGATTGGAGGATGATACTTCCGCCCTGAAAATCTACCGCCATCTGTTGGCCAAAGACTGGAGCAGAGATATTAGTTGAGTGAAATAAAATAATACTAAAACTAATACACAACTACTACTACGATTACTTCAACAGCAATAACAACAACTACTACTAATAATAATAATAATAATAATAGTAATAATAATGATCTGTATTTACAGAGCACTTTTCAAAATCCAAGACACAGACTGTCTCACAAGCTCAACAAAATAAAACAAACAAGTTAAAAAAAAAATCCATCATATTTTAAAGGACAAATAAAAACTGAAATTAGTGTATAACAAAGAACCAGAAATAAAATACAATCTGGAAAGGCTGTCCAATTAAAGTATGCTTTAAGAAGAGATTTAAAAGAGCTACTGCATATACAGTTATAATAATAATAATAATAATAATAATAATAATCAAGATAAAAATTAATAATAATCAAGAGAAACTGTAGACATCTAAAGTTCAAAAGGAGGACTTGCGTAGGTTCAGTTGGAAATGGATTTCCGATGGAATATGGAAAATACATTTGGCCTTGTTACACAAAAAGTAAAACAAGGAATGGTGAAGTCACTCCTTGCTAATAAAAAAAACTGTTTTATTTAAAAAATAAAAAAAAAACTGTAAGGGCCACAGAGAGATACTTACCAATTCCAGTTATCGTCTCTGCTGTCTTTTACATGACATCATTTAAGAATAGCTGATTGAGACAAATTATTCTCCCATAATCACATCAAATCCTTTGTTTCTTTGCCCTTTGGATTAAGCTTGTATGCACTAATTAGACTGAAAAGATTAAGTGACTGATCAAATCGGTGAAATTCTCTCCTCGTCCATAATATAGGTGTTGTGTTTGAATGTTGAAAATCAAATCACTCTCAAGGCTGTGAAGGGCGTGGACATGTGTGAATAAACAAATCACTTTAAGAAAACAAAATGAAAAAAAAAAATGTTACTTGAAATAAAACGAGTTCAACAACACTAACTCTTAGTCAGATTTAACAAAACTGTCATTCTACAAATGAGATTTTAAAAATAAAGGAAAAACTCAGTCACTTTAACTGTGTACTTTATTGTCAACTCAGCCCTGACATAAGTGTAATCCAGCACAGCTTTCTTCAACGCATCATAATGGGATGAATGCGATACAGGCCCACTAAGCATTTAAAAGGAAACACTTTGTCTCTGATTGAACTGTATCAAATACATATTACATCTGATCTTTAATGCATTGCAAATTCACCACTTTTCATAAGATAATGTACAAACAAAATTAAATATGTGGGCTACAGGGAGAGTTTGCATTAAGTGCTCCAGTTTATACTAAAAGCTGGGAAAAAAAAAAAAAAAAAAAAGTACATAAGGCATTTATTTTCAGTAGCTGAGTGAGAAGTTCACACAATCATCCTGTCTCCCAGAAAAAGGGAGAAAAATACTGTTGATTTCTTTTTCTAAACTCTGTCATAAAAATATCTTCGTATCTCTACAAACATTACATGGACGGAACAGAGAAGAACTGGATAAAGATAATTACAAGAATGTACAGACAGAAGAAAATATACATTTCTCTGCAAGTAAGATTAAGTGCGCAGAGTTTTACTGTGATTGGCTCATCAAAACAAACACTGCCTGATTACTGTGAAATAGCTTGTTGCATTGTCACAACTTGGCCAAGAAGCAGTTTTTACATTACAGCAGGCAGTGAAACTATTTACATCTCCGTGTATGTGTGTACATGCGTATATGCATCCATATTTTTTTTAAAATATGCAATAAAAGCACCAGTGTGATACATGTGTCTACAACAGTATGGCCTGAAATTCAGAGCACAAGTATTTTCACACTGTAAGTTTCACTTCAGTGGGATTTTGGTAAGACAGCAAAGATGTGGTTACATTCACGGAGCAACACCGTCCAGTAGGGAGGGGTTAAGTCACTGGCTGGACATGGACAGTAGAAACACACAAGAGTCCTCGAAAAAGGAGCCTGTTATTCAGCCGAAACTAAGGTATGGTAACCACCACAGCTGTTTCTCTCTGGAGTCACTGCAGTCATATCCTTGGGATAATGTATAATGGAGCCAACAACACCTGCAAAGAAATAAAACAGCAAAAGAGTTTTGTCTCATTGTCCCATTCATTCCTGAATAAGACAAAATATACAACAAAAAACAGTTCAACACAATTGAGCTGCAAACGTTTTTAAGCTTTAAGAGTATTGTTTAGATTTTTTAAATTGTTTTATTCCCGTGTAATTTGCTGACCCTTTCATACCGAATGCCAATAAAAGTGAGGTCACATTGCACATTATCACTGGGAGATATCAAGATAGACAAAATCACATGACTGTCCGTGACGAGGAAAACGCTGGGTTGTTTTTTAGTTCATTTAATGTTTAACTTTCTATGAATCTTCTCCCGAGACTGTTAGTGGAAAAGTGTGAAAAGACCAGAGTGAAAACATAAGGGTTGTTGTTTTCTTACCTCCAGGGTGCCTCAAACCTACAGAGGGAGCAAAAGACAAAACACATGACCACGCTTTACATTTCCCTTCAGTATAAGAGCCCATACCACACATCATATGACAGGGCACGTCTTAAAACAAAGCCAAGTTGTGCTGTATTTGGAGGTATTAAACTGAAGCTGAGGTAAAAATGAATTGTTGCCTCAGTATCACAAATGCTTTTGAGCTGCGATCAGAGACTGTAGTGATTCATTATTATTCAAAATGAAAACAAAAACAGATTTACTCACCCTTCCTCTTGGAGATAAGGAGGCTGATGACAATTAGTCCAGTAAATGCCAGAAGAGCCAAGATTGGGATCAGAAACTGAGGCAAGGGAACCCCTGGAGCTAAGAAAACATTCCAAATTTGGATGCTGAGTGAATAGCAAGTCAACAGGTCATTGTAAAACTCGCAGGGACTGTATGTGGAGGTGGACTCCTGTAGTCACATGAGCTAATCTTATCTTGTATTTTAATAAAACCCTTTGTTTTCTTTTAGCATGCACTGCTTCACATGCTTCCTCTACAATCCACAGCCAGCAGCAGCTTTGGAGCATTTCTGTCCTGATTTTCAACTTAACAGTCAAAAAACTCCCAAGCAACAGACATTAATGAGGAGACTACAGTATGCATTTCTTATTGATAATGTTTGCACCTATACCGAATTGAAAGCATTGTTAGAAATGGTGTAATAAGTTCATTTGACTGTGAATACTGTCAGCTGGTGTCTACAGTACAACCCTGCAGTAACAACAGCTGGCATGTGATGTGCAAAAACAAAAACCAGCTGCACTAGGAACTAAATAGTATCCTGTCTGTGCATTCAGTGTGTGGCATGAAAAAAAAAATGTTACAAAATGTGTTCCTAAAAGCCTAAAGGAAACAAATACATACCTGACCGTTCCTCAGAGAGCCTCAATTCTCTCATCAGCTTAACGCAGCTCTCCTGTAGGTGGATCCTCTCAGCCTTTGTGCGCCGCATTTCCTGCTCCAACAGCACTTTGAGGGTCAGCGCTTGGGGCTCGTGCACTGTCCACATGTCATTGTGGTCCAGAGTCAGATAGACCTTGCCATCATAGAACACACGGTCCACCCAGTGCAGCTGAGACCCCTCCAGTACGCATTCTCGAGAATGAAGGACGGTGTGGTTGCCTAGTGAGTACGGTGAAGTCTATTAACAAATGCATTCCTCAGTTGTGGTTTCAGTGATTTCACATTCATTACAAAATCTTTTTTTTTTTACCCATTGCTGAAGTCTTGTTGACGCTAAGAAGAGCCGGAAGGAGTGCATCAGCTGACATGGTTTGGATAAGGCTGCTGACACCCTGACTCGTGCCAGAGAGAGAGACTCCATTGAGAAGGACCTGGCCTGTGAACCGCTGATCTCCCACCACTCCCCACTGCTGGAACTGAACGATGACGGTGTCTAACAGGAGACAGATAGAAAAAGAAAAAAAAAAAGAGATACTCCAGACATTACAATTTGCTCCTATGGAAATGTTTTACGTAATGTCACAGGAGATGAAATACAGGCGAAAATGTTACGTGTGCAGAACATATACAAATCCTTGAATGAAAGAAGCGCGAGCTCTGAAACAAATTAAATTGCAGCACAGATTTAAAAGTCCTGCATTTTTACACATTAACGAATGCCAAACCAAAAGTGAAAGGTCTCGTTCTTATCAAAGTTTTCTTCTGCTTCCATGAAATCATGAATGTTTCCACAGAAGTGATGTTAATGTGGTGTACAGCTCTTTAAAATGCTTGGTAGCTTGAACTATCAAGATGAGTTTTGCGATTTCAATTTTTGAATGTATTAAAGAAGGGATGGATGCAGTTGTAAAAAATAAATAAATAAATGTAGTGCAATAAAAACAACCCTACGCTGTGTTATCAGCTGTGCATCAACATCATGTACTGCAACATAATAAACCCACAACACTTTTTTTTTCTCTTTTTTTTTTACAGTTATGTTGATACTGTCCACACAGATGGTGCAGGCCTATAGGTGTTTACTATAATCTGCTCCCTTACTGTTCCAGATTACAGGCATGTAGAATAGAATAGAATAGAATAGAATAGAATAGAATAGAATAGAATAGAATAGAACTTTATTGCTCCCTTCAGTGTAAAACTTCAGGGAAATCATTAACTGTTTGCATGGGGACGGTATTTAAATATCCTCATAAAAATAAGTTGCACAGATGTCAGATCTGCTGGGGATTAGAGCGTTATTTCGCTTTCAGTGTCTGCAGCCCAGTACAACAACCACAGCACCACCATCCACCAGCCTGTCCTCATAAATAACCTGAGCTGAACTCACGCCTCTCTGATAGTGCCAACATAAACCAAACAGGATTTACTACATTGTGGTATGGTTTATTGGATCAGCTGTTCAGCAAACTACTGTCAAAAAAAAAAAAAAAAGGAGAACAAATCTTATCAAACGACTGACTAGATCATACAAACAGCAGTTTATACTAATAAACTAAACTAACAGTTACTCTGAGTAACTTAACAGCACTTCTCTTAAACGACTTGTGTGCATTTTTTATTTTTTTTAAACTTGCAATATATTAGCAGCAACGAAAAGCAAATGCAATGCAGAGAGACGAGCTTCTTACCTACTGGAGCAGGGAAAGCCTGTGACAAGTGGCAAAACATCAGCACAAGAAAGCCAAGAAAATCCATCTCTGGCGTTCACTTGTCGTCAGTTTCAAACTAAGCCGTCAGAGAAGGACGAAACCGCTCCGGAGTTATAAATAGTCAGGATTGTTTTAAGCTATTTAAGCGCTTCCAGTTGGCGAAGAATGTCAACGAAGAACATCAACAGAAAAGAAAACCTTGAAGAGCAAATAGACGCTCACGGTCGGATGCGACTTTAAATGTACATCCGCGTCGCCGCTGATTGGTTAATGACGACACGTGACCAGGGGACTCCCGCACACACACACACACACACACTGTAAAGTGTTCAGCTGCACAAACTTCTCAACTCGAAAGGGAAACTACAAAACAGTACAAAACACAGACAGCTGCACCGGGTCAATAACCCGAAAACAAGCGTTAACACCGCTTTCAATCGGTACCGCGTTCAGTAGCCACGGCGACAATAACCAGTCACCATGGTAACAGGTAATGACAGAGTGGTTGCCTGGAGGATGCTGCGTATTGGTTTAAAAAAAAAAAAAGGTTATATATATGTTATCAATTTAATAATTTTCTTGGCAAAACATCCTATCCACCAATCCAAATTGATTGATTGTTATCCCTAAAATATATATATGCATTCATATCTATATTTTTTTATTTCTTGTGCATTTTGTATAAAATATATGTTATATTGATTTTTTTTAAAATGTGAGCTTTTACAATATTGAATTTCCCTTCTGGGATAAATAAAGTATTTTTTTTTCATTCATTTCATTTTATTCCTTATTCTTATTTATCTTATTATTGTTGTTTCGGTGTGGAACAGGTGCACAGCGCATTTGTAAATGTAAAACGTCTTGTGTTACTGTTTATCTTGTTGAAATCTTTATCATTTTATTATGTTTTCTCTTTGTATTTAAAAAAAATAATAATAAAGGATATTACAAAGAAGCTTCATTATAGTGACACAAGCTTGCGTAGTGTTTCCATTTACAGAGCGATGAATAGAAAAACTGTATAAATGTAATTGTAAGTATTTCAATTATAAGTGATTTCATGCTTGTTTTTTTTCTGCTACACTTATTTGATTGGTATAATTGTTGAAATAAGTTCCACCACAACCAGCCAAAACAATAAAATATTCCTTACACATTGTGCCACTAATACATCACACATCACATCACACCCTCAGTCTCTGATCGTCATCTCAGGAGACTTTAATCATACGTCGCTCTCGGATCAATAAAGTATTCTATTCTATTCTATTCTATTCTATTCTATTCTATTCTATTCTATTCTATTCTATTCTATTCTATTCTAATAACAATCTTATAACATAATACATAAATAGCTACCTTTCTTTTGTGAGTTCAGGTAAACTTGGATGACACAATGCATATCTTACTTATTTCTGACTTTTACGTTGTGGTATGTTTTCACTGAACCAAATGATCTGAGTATTCCTACCCCTGACAATGACATGGCAAATCTTAACAATAATTAATCAACTTAACTAAAAAAAGAACCTATGTTTTAAGTAGAGATATGGTTTCACTTTTGATTCTAATGTTGGGCTGTTTGCAGACTAAACAGACGCGTCGCTCCGTCTGTATTTCCTTCATGTCGTTCTCAGTCTGTGGAAGCTAATGTCGCTCAGATCACTTTTCTTTTCAGTTTGCTCTGTCCTTTTTATGGTAGATGTCTCCCTCTTTGACTATCAGTGGGCTGGTCTGAATGTTTGCGTGAGGGCAGTCTGTGAGTGGGTATTGTTTGTGGAGCTGAGCCTCATGACTATAAGACTAACAGGGTTGTGCTTTGAGCTTTTCATCTTAGAAACACTGAGCTTTGTGGAGACAGGAGCCAGAACCACTGATTTGAATGTGTTTATAGAGTTTTATTGCTATTTGGATCCCAGTTAAAGCTTTATATCTTTTTGTGTTTCTGTGGAGCAGGTCGTCTCCTTAAACTCAGTGAAGTCAAAATAGGAACGGACCTTCAGCATGCTGATGGTCTTCTAATGCTTAATCCTGCAGTCAGTCAGTTACAATACGCTGCTGGATGCTTGGGGTCGGGGGTCATCAGAGACTTTGTGAAAGGGAACTCAGGTTTTCATTATTCATTTTCAAGTGCTGCTACACTGTGCGACTATTTAGCTCGGCACAGATACATGTATGTAGGACAGTGCTTGTCCTTTTGACTTCAGCTTTTGTAATGTCTCAGAGAAATGCCTTCAGGAGAGGAGTTTACAGCATAAGATAAAGCCATCTCTGTGTCTAGAACAAAAAACTCTTTCCATCAAGTCTGGGTCAGTAAACCGTCTCTGATACTGTTGGACAAAATTACAAAACACTTAAAAACACTCTAAAAGTTCCCAAGTTATCAGATTTTACTTGCAAAAAGTAAAGAATCTACAGTATACGCAAGAGTTTCTGTGCATTTGCCAGATTATGCTTCGTACTATCCATGTTTTAACAGCACCATAGTTTTAGTACAGATATCCAAACTGTCGTATTCACACACGACAACATTCTGGTGTTTGCTGTTACTAAGCACATTTCACTGCTGTGTGGCCTGTCAATGATTCAGGGATGTGCAGCTTCCAAAAGTATTCAGTCAGTTTAACCCAGTTAAGCAAGATGCTGTGGTCAAACTTTATCTTCCTCATGAGCTAGCACTGAATGTTGTTTTTATCAGCCTGATAATGAGGAACATTTTGTTGTTCTTCCTGTCTGTTTATCCAAATGACAGGCCAAGAAGAAACTATACTGTATGTTCTTTTCTTATCATCATTTTTAATCACGTCTGATGTTTCACATAAAAAGTGAAAGTTGTCAGAAACAAATGGCAGAGAAGAGATTAGACATTCTGAGCTATGTTATGTTATGTTATGTTATGCTATGTTATGTTATGTTATGTTATGTTATGCTATGTTATGTTATGTTATGTTATGTTATGTTATGTTATGTCATGTTATTATAAAGGATAACTATTTGGATACTGATGGTCATCAGGTTTTTGGACGACAGAGAAAGTACCTCGGTCTTGTGCAGCCGTGTTCTTAAAATGGAAACTATGCAAGACTTGATGGGAAGTGATTGCATAAACAGTCTGCTGTGCAAGGGCAGGGACTTCACAGAGCGAGAGGCTTTAGAAGTCAGGCTCTTTTGTGCTTTAGGTAATTCAATACGACTCGCCTTGCAGTGACATATGAAAGAATGATTTAAACAACACTTTTGCAGACTGTGCATTAACAAGCTTATTGTTGTTCTAATTTTAAATGATGTTTCGTGTGTGTGTGTCTTTAGGTAACCTTCATGTATCTAGTTCTTTTTTATACAGTTCTGAAAGTCATATAGTCATCAATGACACTAGATAATCCTGCACCAGGAATTAAACGGGGGCGCATTTAAAGTGCTGAGATAAAAACAGTAAAACAGTCTGTACCCATAAAAATAAAATAAAATAAAATAAAATAAAAATGTTAGGAAGGACTTTTAAGATTTCTATTGTTGTAATTACTTACAGCCATTAGCTACTTAAGGAAAAACTACAATAATAACAATTTAACTCTTCCCCAGGTGAAACATTTGACATTTAAATAACTTACCTGAATATTACCTATTATTATTATTATTATTATTATTATTATTACTAAGTGTCTTTTGTTTTTACTACTTCAGTATCATTACCATCACAAGTTTTACTTTTACTAATTTTTTTTCCTAATATCTATCATTTATTCTAATCTTGTTGTATTTTTTTTCTGAGCAATATCTGGCAAAAAATAAATAAATAAAAAATCCCTCTTGATTAATAAAGTTGTATATTATCTTATAAAAATGTATTGGCTCATCAAATATTTAAGATATACATTTAGAATTTTTATTTTAAAAAGTATTTAATCAGCAAATGAAGACAAGCTATTTTGAAGTATGCATCCTTGCATGGTTATATTACTGTGCATTCCACTGTCACAGTGCAGCATGTTGCATCGCTCCAATCTGCAGTAGAACTAATACAGACCTACTGGTCGTCAGGTAAATATTCAGGAGTCAAAAGTACAGCATGTTCCTTTGAAATGTTGGAAATCAGAGGGACAAAGTGGCACTGAATGGAATTACTGTATTTTTGCATTAGTAAAATAAGTACTGTATGTGAGTAAGGATGCTCACTTATTCCCCCCACTGCTCGATCTATGCTATAATTTGCTGTTTTTACTGTGGACACTGTGTACCAGCTGGTTTCCAGCAGTTTCCAGCTATGCAGCAGCAGCGACCCCTGGTGGTCGGTAGAAGGACGCGCCTCCAGCGGATTGGCTGAGCGGTTGTCAGGAGTGTTTACAGGAAACATGGCTTCCTTGGCTGTTGGAGAGCTTCAAGAAATGGAAGGTGAGTAGCTAAATATCAAAGGATGCAGCCGTGAAATGATTGTGGTAGCTTGGTCAAGTGGAAACCATGTAGACAAAGAGGTGTGTGGTTTTTCTGAGCACGCGCGGCGGCCGGTTCTTGCCGTGAATAACCAAACCTTCATTCTTGCTTTGCTAGCTCACAAGCTAACAACAAGACGTTAGCTGACGTTATTCATTGAACGTCAACTCACACAATCATGATAAACGATATCTACCCCAGGTTTTCTTGGTGTATTGTATAGTTTTTTGGCCTGAGAGTGTATTTTTTCTGCGTGAGGCCGCTTGTTCGCCCACAGAGCATGGTTCACATTTAGCTCGTAAACCTGTTAACTGTGGTCAAGTCAGCTAACTAGCTAGCTAACATAGTTAGCAGTATGTAGCCTGTGTGTTAATGTAAGTATGTCAACCTCAGCTTTCTCCGAACTACAAGTACAGACAGGATCCCATCCTCAGCAAGTACTACTAACATGTTTGAATATATTTGATGCGTAATCTCGATTTTTCACACGCAATTTGTGCACGTTGCAGAGTGCAGAAATATGCACCATCACGATGTAGTTAACGGCCAGGGTAACCCTTAGACAGCCAGAAAGAGGCTGGATGCTGTGCATGACACTTCCTGCCTCCTCAGCAGATGAGATGCAGCTGGGCCTGGTCTTTGCATCAGATTACACGTGCATCATCCAAAAATGTGTCACTGATACATAACCATAGAGAAAGCTGTGCATCTTCATGGTCAAATGAAGCTTCTCTGTGTCTGCTGATTGCAGTGGACCGAAGGGGTGAGTCTGAGGAGTCTGGTGATGATGAGACCAGGAGGAAGAGCATCAATGGCGACGTGGACCCCAATCAGCCCTCTACCACAAGTAAATCATCGTCTCCAACAGGCACAAAGAGAAAGATTTAATTTAACCATCAGACTTTGTGTACATTTTTCCATGAATATTCAAAAAATGAGCCACACAGTAATTGTCCTAACTACATTACATAACTATCATTCCACAGATAAAGCCTTTTGTATTATGTTTTAAGCACCTGGAATGGTTAATTTAGTTTTGTCCCATTTCTTCTTGCTCTCATTTAAGGTAAAGAAGAGTCTCCTGTTGACATGGACACCATAACTTTGGACCCAGAGGAAGAGGTCAGCAGATGTTTTTAGTAAAATTCCCTTCGTCTCTAATGACTCACTTTGGTTGTGTTTTAGTTTTTAGTGATTTTATATGGGGAATTTGGGAGTGTAGTGGATATGTCTTTGGTTGCAATAATATATATTTAAAAGCTTTGTTTCACATTTACACCTTCATGTGAGGTGGTGGGCTGCACATGATTGATGAAAAGCAAATTATAATAACAACTACTCATAGTCACGGACAGTATGTCAACTTAAGCTGCCTGTTTTCTTTCTAGGATGTTGATCTTGTTCATTGTCGTATTGGAAAAATTGAAGGACTGGAGGTGCTACAGAAGGCTAAAGTAAGGAACCTTATTATAAGTCATTAGTAATGGTCGCAGTGTGGAAAGTACATCTGAGGTTAACCTTTTTTTTTCGTATTAGAATGATCTGGCAGCATTTTAGTTTCACTCCTACTTTCTTTCTTTGTGAATTGTATCTCAACCGAAAAAGGACCCATAACTGATGTTTTATAATACTAAAATAGAACTGTTGATTTTATCTGTTAATTGCTTTTCATATCTCTGTTTATACAGACACTCTCCTTACGACAGAACCTCATCAAAAAGATAGAAAATCTCGACAGTTTGAGCTCACTGCGGGAACTAGATCTCTACGACAATCAGATCCGCAAACTAGAGAACCTGCACAGCCTCACAGAGTTGGAGTAAGTCTGAAAAAAAAAACATTAGATTTGTTTGTTTGTAAAATTCCTTGATTTGTATCTGTCACATGTTTGATATGACGGAACAAAGAACCTTCAGATCGTGTGCAAATGATTCTGGTACCGACCCACAGGCAGCTCGACGTGTCCTTCAACATTTTGAGGAAGGTGGAGGGTTTGGAGCAGTTGACTCAGATCAAGAAACTTTTTTTGCTTCACAATAAAATTAATGGCATTTCCAACGTGGACCATCTCTCAGTTTTGGAGATGCTGGAGCTGGGCTCCAATCGCATTAGGGTAAGTCACAGAGGGCCTCTGCTGCAGTGACGTTTGGGTGAACCGTTCTGTAAATGCGGCTTATATTAAGTATATGCTTGGTGTATGAAACCTCTATAGGACATCTGTGAAATCGCCATTAATGCAGTCTAACGTGTTTCTTTTGTTGTTTTCACAGGTTATTGAGAACCTGGATGCACTCTCATCTTTGCAAAGTTTGTTTCTCGGTACTAATAAAATAACTAAGCTTCAGAATCTGGAGGGTTTACACAACCTGACTGTTTTAAGCATTCAGGTACAAATTCTCTTCATCTTTTGTGGAAGTTCTCACAAGAATACAGTTGACATGCGTGCATATACTGAGACGGTGGTTTGTAATTTGTGCTTGTATTTACAGAGTAACCGGATTACTAAAATTGAGGGCCTACAGAACCTTGTCAACCTGAGAGAGCTCTATCTGAGCCACAATGGCATTGAGGTTATTGAGGGCTTGGAAAACAACGTGAGTTAATGAAATTAATTTGTGAAAGGACTGGCTCATGCCACACTGTCTCGTAGTGCAAACATGCAACAACCGAGTTCATTCTGGACACTCAAACATTTGTTTTCCTTCACAGAAAAAACTCACCACCCTGGACATCGCAGCCAATCGAGTAAAGAAAATTGAAAACATCAACCATCTGACAGACCTGCAGGAGTTCTGGGTACAGATTGTTTATGGACTTCTTTGTATCGTGTTGTTTCATGTGCGGCTTCATTATAGATGAGCTTACTTTTCGCAGCAGACCTTTGGAACTGACATGGCAGGAAAAAGCTGGATACAGCTCATAATACTGATAATATCTCTGTTCCAATTAAGGTCCTAATAAGACATGCAGGTTAAGCCAGCATGCACAATAGCTGAGCCTGGAACTGGCAAAGTGAATTCAATCATTATTAAATTATTAATTCCACCTGTGCGGTTCAGGACATGGCTGTTAATATGCAGCCAAGTAATTGATATTAGGCTGCTTAATTAAAAGTGATGAATGAAATCATTTATAATAGATCAACAGATGAAACTAATTCAGAATTGATTGATAGCGAAAACATTAGTTAATTGAATTAAATTCAAAGGAATACATGATTAGCTGAATTAGTATATTTGATACTACAGTGAAAGTGGATGGACAGCGTTATGTAAGGAAGTTCTCAAAAGGTAAATCAGATGTAAGGTTGCGATTTGGTTCTCGTTTACAATCCCATCCCCCCCATTGTGTTGCTCTACGTGACCTTATTTTGAAATACGGAAGTAGGCCTTTATTTAAATCAAATGGACTTCTTTTTTTTTATTATTTTAACGAACTTACAAAATGATTGCAGCATGTATAAACATATGTCAGAAATAGCTGATGGTGATTCTGATAAATTCTAGATTCTTCAAAGTTTGTGGTAACACTCAGCAACCAAGGGCTCCTCAAAGCAAATCATTTATACATGGAGATGCCTACAAACCAGGACTAGGATGTGAAATGATATTGAAGTCCAGCTTCCAGCTTGAGGTTTCCACTTTCTTGAGTGTCAATAAGGAATAGCATTTATGGGAAACTATAGAATTTGTAATGAAAGGATCTTGGGGGGAAAAAACTCTCAGATGAAGCTGCAAGTCTGCTGGACCAGAAGGAAAAGCAAAAGTCACATATGACTGCAAAAAGCTGCAGTGAGATTAAGCTGACACAGGAGTAGTGTTGCACTACAGCGCTGTGCAACCTCATACAAAAAGAAAGCATCTGAGGTCTGAAGGTAAAATTAAATTTTGTGGTGATCAGCAAGGAGAGAAAAAACAAGAGCAGCATTTGGTGAAAAGAACAAACTGCATGTTAAGCTACACGCTTAAGCCAAATAAATACTAAATGTTAATGTTAAGAACCATTGCACGGACACTTGGAAGAATGGACTGAAGTAGATATCAGCAAATAGTAGATACAAATGTTATAGAGTCATGAACTGAAATTGAAAAGAGACTGGCCTCTACTACAGGACAATGATCCCAACCAGACCTCAAAATCCACCTAAACTATGACAAGACACACTTCCAGAATGACTTGACAGTCCCCTGACTTGAACATCTCTGAAAATCTGTGGGTAGATGTCTTGCTTTAGGTGCAAAACAGCCAAAAACTATCTCCGAACTTGAAGAGATCTGCGCAGAGGAACAGAGGAGTGGCTGACAAAGGTGTAAATCAGGAACGGGAATAATCTTATCTGGCCATAAAATTGCTGCACGCTATAATGTTTACCATGGGTGGTCACGGACTTTTGACTCAGTGCCCAAACATCTACTCTTAATCATTCTTTATTTCTTTACAGTATTTTTTACGTTTATTAAGTCAAATGTACTTTAACATTTGAAGAAAGGCCTGTTTTATTGTCGGCTGCTGCAGGTGTTTTCATTTCAAAAATAATTTGCTCAGTAATTATTTTATTTAATCAGTTGATGGATTCATTTATTTAGAAACGCTTATTATTATTATTCTTTTTAAATACCATTTAAGAATCCATTAATAGTTTCAGTGTGCACATTCTCCATATGTTGTACGAGCTCTTATTCATGGCAGGGCAAGACGACTGGTGTATCCTCACTGGCTGTGTTGTCTTTCAATCTCTCCTCAGATGAACGATAATCAAATAGATAACTGGTCAGATCTCGATGAGCTGAAGAACGCCAAGTCACTGGAGACGGTCTACCTTGAAAGAAACCCGCTACAGAAGGATCCACAGTACCGGCGAAAGATCATGCTGGCGTTGCCCAGCGTACGTCAGATCGACGCCACCTTTATCCGCTTCTAAACTGCAGCGTACGATTCACCTGCCAACTTCACAGTGTTCTCCCTCACCTCCCTGCCTGCCCTGCCTACACAAACAAAACCTTCTGACACACATCGGCCTCACTGAATCATATAGTCGCTCCATCCACGGTATACATTCCAACACAGAAGTCACCCGCGGCTCACTCAACATACATGTATGCATGTATGCACTCACTCAATCCTTGATCTATGCTGTCATGTGGAAGCTTTTATTTATTAAGGTGGAACTGTGAAATTGGAAAAAAAAATTACCCCACACTCATCTCCTCATTTTTCCTCTGCACCTTTTTTTCTTTTGTTGTTTTGCATGTGGGATACAGTATGGAGACATCTGTCTTCTATCATGCGGTGCCCATCACAAAATCTTGTCTTATTTATCGCATTGTGGAAGTTGCACTGTTATCATATTGGAAGAAAGGAGGGCATTCTTAATATATGAGCGGTTTTGGTTGACCAGAATGGTACAGGTTTCTGAAGTTGTGCAAAATACGGATTCAACATTAAAGGGAAAGTCCATAATAAAAATAGAACTTACATAGTTTAACCTTCAGAATACTACCTATCTTCTCATTTGGCTTCCGTATGCGTCACAACTGTCCTAAACTCGACTGTTAGACAAACATCTAAAACGAAGCCTAAGATGCCATATTGACACCACGCCGTTTTCAAACAACTCAACGAAGTGGCGGTTTGCGTACATCAGCCTTTTTAAGGAAAACATATCCTTTACAGTTTAAACTGATGTATCATTTTAATAAACTGGTGTTGTTACTCACAAAGGGCAAGTTTTGATGTCCAGCAGCCTTGTCTACTCCTTGTCCAAATATTTTACAGCTCGTAGATCCATTTGCTGATTAACAAGAGTGACCTCTGCAGTAAAATAAAACTCATGAGAATGTAAAACGTGTCCATAAAGATGGTTTTTGTAATCAGTGTCACCATCACCTCGTAGTTGTTTTGGGTTTGTTTTTTTTTTAAGCTTGATTACATCACTGATTACCGCCTTGGCTCTCTTTTGACTTTGAGAAAATTGTTCATATACTTGATTTGAATAGATAGCAGTTGAAAAATAGAATGTTTTTTTGAATTGAATTTACATTATAATGGCTGGACTGATCTCACATAAGTGTTAACTAATGTAAGATAAGCTACTTAATGCACAGACAATTTTCTAATCGCATTTTGGAATTCAAAAATTTCAAATGTACAAAGACACCACAATGATACATTAGGCCCTCAGGATTGCTTAGAAATAGGAATTCATGTGTATTTATTGACCGTATTTGCCATAGGATTTCTTAGAAACAATGACATGACCACCTGGAACCAAACGCAAATTAACTATTCTTGTGGTCTCATGTAAATAACGCTTGAGTAAATTTACTCTCCATTACGATTATAAATTGATGCATTTTTTTGTATTAAAATCATTCCCCACCTCAGGGTTGAAAGGTCATGTGTTAATACAGAGGCATCAAATTTTACTGCATTAGTGAGTTTAAATGAACACTCCTAAAATCGGTGCTCTCTGTGCAACATAAAATGCTGATCATTATGATCTAATCCTTTTTATTTGTATTTATCACAAGATTTAAATGGTTAAAGTGCCCTCGATTAATATTGAATTTCCCTTTGCAGGCAAGAAAATAAGAGCATAAAACGCTGATGTGTGTCGTAGAATAGATGTCTTTAGCTGATAATTTGCTGTTTTTGAAATGGAAATTATGATTACAGATCTTTTAAATCCATGTGTTCACGGTTAGCAATCGTGACCAGAAATCAAATGTATTTATGAGCCCATAGCAGACTATCAGCAAGAGCATTAGGCATTACTGATATGAATGTAATGTTGTTTTATATTTCAGTTTAACCAAAGTGACTGTACAATTGGCCAGTGGGATTGACAGCGTCACTTTGTGTATTTGTATATATAGTTTAGACATCTCATGATGTAGAAATTCAGTGCCATCATCATCTTCCCTTTGTAAAGTGATCTTCTTTTTTCTCTTGTTTTGTTTATGCCAGGCAGCACAACAGATTTGTGTGAGATATCATAATAAAGATAAAATGGCTGAAGGAGCAGTTACTAAAATTACTATTAGCTTCTTGTTGTTAGAACTGAGTCTTTGGGTTTGGGACTTGGTTGATGCCGTTTTCAAACTGAATGTATTATGCAAATAACAATAAAATGACACTACTTAAGAAGCAAGTCTTTGTAGTTTTCATTTTGTAAGATATCACTGTCATGACTAATACAGTATTATTTTTAAACATGTATACAGTAATTAGTAGGGATGCATGATATATTGGCGACCACATCCGTATCGGCCGATGTTAGTGTTTTTTCTGATGTATCGGTCCGATGAACAAGTTCAGCCGATGTGAAAAACCGATGATCGTCTCAACATTAACGCCTTCGTCTCTACATTTAATATTGCCGCTATTTCATAGATGTTTTTATTTAAATGGTCCAGGACTTGAACTTTAAATATGTTAAAATGTGTTTAAATATGTTTTGCTTCTGTCATGTAATGAAGAAGTCTATGTGGTCTAATTTGGGCTTCTTTTGAAAAGTTTTCACATTCTCACATAGCTTACTTATACTCATTTTTTGGTGTGAACAAAAATTGAATACCGACATCGGTAATATTGGTTGTCTGCGATATCAGAAATCTTAATATCAGATATCGGTATCGGCCAGAAATTTTAATATCGTGCATCATTAGTAATTACGTAGCTGGGTCTTAAAGGATTTATCCTCAGGGATAGACACATAATATATTTTAATTTCTTTATTCAAAAACTGAATCTCATTTCAAGTAACTTTAAGAAGTTTGAATTATGTCAGATTTATTAAAGTTGTTTAACGTGTTGTTGGTCTTTTTTAGTTTTTCTTTGTCTTTGAGTTGATGCAGATGTGTGGATGTGGAATTTGCCAACAATGATGAGCTACTGAATGATGTAAAATTCCACTTTACTAATCACAAGATCCACTTCCCTATCGATAAAAATGTAAATCTAAAAAAGAAAGCCAAGTGAAAAAGTGTTTCACTATTAATCACTTGTCTTAAAAATTCCCTAGGGAAATTTTGAAATCAAATATGAAAGGATGTGCAAGCACAGAATAGCAAAATAATGTACATGTCAGTGTTTACTACACGGTTCATTCAGTATCAGTATCACCAAGACAAACAAAGGCATCTAGAATTCTTTAAAACTGATGAGAACCTGAAGAAAATGCAAAGAAAAGCCAATTAAATGCACACATTTTTGAGGGAATAGTGGAAATTTCACCAAGACGCTAGTTTAGTTTTTGAACCACATTACCCATAATGCAGCGCCAGCCTATGGTAACGCATGAGGCTCGCGCCGCGCCAGGCAGGGGAAAAAGGACGGCGTAGCGCATGCGCCACATCTATGTTGTTGTTTGTGGCGGTAAGATGGCGGCGCTCGGAGACACCTCAGCTCCGGGGGTGAATGGGTTAATACAACAATTCACAGCAATAACAGGTAAAAATAACATTTTATTTAGCGCTTGGTCTATCAGGTCGATTTGTGTGCTCATACAGGAACAGCTCCCTTGGCCAAAAAAACACGAAATCAGTGCGCACATAAGAAAACGGGCGATAAGTCTTGCTCTTGCCCCTGCGCTGTCAATGCTTTGCAGAGGGGGAAAGCACAGCCAGTTATCAGCTAAACTCAAGTGAAAGACTCCGAAAAGGGGTCGTTGAGGCACCGGCTTTGAATATTATCTTCCACAGTCACTTAAAAACATCTTATTTTCTCTGTGGTGCTCATTACAGACTCTATCTCGCTAGGCTAGAGTGGCTTTTCTGCTCTTTTTGCATGGCTTGTTGTTTGATAATGTGGAATGGACGTCGGCTGTTCAACATTTCCCTTCTTCATCATCAGCCTGACTTCATGTTGTGTTCCTGTCATCTCCGCTGTGACGATGCGATGTTAACCACGCGCAAATGAGCACACTTTCCGTCTCTAACTGTTGGCACAGAGGTTCTGGATAGTTTAGAAGGGCTTTGACACGATGGACAGGGTTCAAGTTTGAAGTTATTTAACGGAGAGGAGAGGAGACTCAGTTCAGGGGCTGCCAGACTTGGAAAGTGAAACGGACATGCGCAGTACGGCCGAAAAGATCATTGTAGCAACGAGGTACTAAAACACCTAAAAAAAATCCACAACCTGACCCTCACGTTGTGTTTTCTCACATACAAAACATTTTCATACATTTAGGGATTCGTGATCTGCAGGCATTTTCGACTGTTGTGGTGTTTTTTGTTTTGTTTTTTTAACATAGTTTACCCTCTATACAGATCACGTTGCGTGTACGGTGCATTGCCGCCGACTAAACTATAACCTTTTCAAACTAAATGCATTTTTACTACGTGAACTGTCAGCCAGTTGTTCGGCTCCATCTGATTTCAGCATAGTGTTGCAGTCAGCTTGCAAAGACTTGTCGGAAGTATCATAATCCATCCACAGTAAACACCATCAACGCCTTTTATAGTTTTATGGCGGTTATAAAGTACTAAAAATGAATGAAAAGCGTCCTCTAAAAGATGCAAAGTGTCGAATAATAACTGTTGGTCCACCAGATGGCTTGGATAATAATATCTGGGATGACTTGATTGTTATAGAATAATTGGGATTTAAAAAAAACAACTTAAAAAGCTGCTGTAAAACTTGCAAAAGCATCCAGAATTGTTGTTTTACCTTTAATGGCATTCAGGTTTGGCTTTGTATTCATTATATAAAGCTTTATGGTGTTGATTTAAATGACAAACAACTGGTAATCTGTTTCTTTTTACAACAAAATCTTTCTTTTCTGTGTTTCTTGCTCATTTTATTCTCCACATGTGCAGCCAGCATGTCAGCAAACTACTTATCTTGTAAATAAAAGCAATATGTATATCCAAGAACCCTTAAATGGTGTTTTGTAAGACAGACTATTCTTGTAGATTAGTCAATGAGAGCCGTGCAAGTTTTCTTTTTGTATCAAGCAGCAAAAAAGAAGTTGTGGCATTTGAGTGAATTTGCCTCACATTACATCAGACTTCACAATATTTCAGCCCTCATGTGAGGTAAACTGGTTTCGACACGCATAACGCAGGACTTCAAACAGAATAGTCAGCATACCGCAGAGAAGCTGCAAACATCAGATTAATCAAAACTACTTTTTGGCGCAGTTCAAATGTGTTGCCATTGTACTCATAATGTCACACACATTTCCACAAGACCTTAACCAATAAACTGACAATGCCAATTTTGCTTGTTAGTGCCACAGATGCTGTCACATAAATTTCAAGAAACTCCTGATGGCAATAACAGACTTGCTGAATGTATATTTTAATATTTGAGGAACAATGTCCCTGATTATGGTACAAAGTTTGTCCCTCAGAGAGCTGTTCATTTTTATCTGAACATTTTTCAGCCTGATGTGTATGGTGGTTGTGATCCTTTAATAATCAAGTGACAAAGTTGTTTTTTTTTATCAAATATTTGTGTTTGTATTAAAAACAAATATTGGAAAATACAGAATAGGATTAATTTTCTTTAAATATCTTACAGTGTGTTAGATCATTGTAAGCAGTGTTGCAAATAAATGCACAGGTCCACTTCATGACTATATTGGATATTAATATGAAATTTCATGTCAGTGTAATTTAGATCCTTGCTTGTCAGCTGTTTAATTCCGTAGATTGTTCAGGTTACATTTTCCATCAACTTAAATGCTGTAATGTGTGTTGATATCAGTGTTTTTATCTGTAAACATTTGTCAAGATTAATACATCTATGCCTGAAACTCTTACAGGGGCCACAGAGAGTGTAGGAAAACATATGCTGGAAGCATGCAACAATAACCTGGAAATGGCCGTCACTATGTTTCTGGATGGAGGCGGAATAGCAGAGGAGCCCAGCACCAGCTCCAGTTCAGCGGCATCAAGCAGCAGAGCTCCTCCTACAGAGTAAGCTCGTATTTGTCTCCACAAACTTGTGTCAGACAAAAGTAAAACCAAACCTTCAGACCTTTTTTGTCATGTTTTAGAACCATAAAGATACACTCAAAGAGTTTTTTAAATACTTTTACTTTTTTTCCTAGTTTGAGTTAACAGTGAGCTTGGAGAAATATTTTGTGTTTATTCCATGGCTCTGGTTTGCTGTTGGGTGATGTGAGAAAATCAGAGGTGTATTTTTATAGCGTGATTGATGCTAGTTGTTTTGCACTAGATTGGTTTCCTCTTACAATAATCCTACATATGTTTCCTGATGTCTCAGTGAAGTACGAGCACCGATTCCCCAGAAGCAGGACATATTGGTGGAGCCAGAACCACTTTTTGGAGGTATCATTCTCCTTCTTCTCTTATTCTGTTTCATGCAACAACAAAAAAAACCAACAAAAAACAGTTTTAATCATCTAATAAAAAATACCTTTTCTTTGTCGTTTATTTATTTAGTGCCAAAGCGAAGAAGGCCTGCACGATCGATATTTGATGGTTTCCGAGACTTCCAAACAGAAACAAGTAAGTGTACTCAAGTATGTGTCAGTGGGTACAACAGCCGAGAAGACAGTCTGTCCTATAATGACCACGACTGTTTTGTTTCTCCTAGTCCGCCAGGAACAGGAGCTGCGTAATGGTGGAACAGTGGATAAGAAACTGAGCACCCTGGCAGACCTTTTCCGTCCTCCCATTGAGCTCATGCACAAAGGCAGCTTTGAGACGGTGAGGAGTCACTCACCGGACACTTTACAAAACACCTTCATTCACTTTGTGTGAACTTTCAGTGAAATTTCAGAATGATGACTGAGTAGATAACAGGTAGGAAACAAGATGAAAACCTGCTGACAACCACGACATGTGATCACACACCACTGATGTAGGTGGCTGTTGCTGCTTTCCAATTTATTATTTGCCATCCATCAAGCTGTAGATGTGTTTTAAATCCAGAATCGGCAGCTGAACAATTTCGTCCTACAGTAAAGGATTCAATCCAACTCCTAAGTTTACTTCTACATTTCTTTTTTCTTTTTTTTTTTTTGTCCTTATAGGCTAAAGAATGTGGACAGCTGGAGAACAAGTGGCTAATGATCAACATTCAAAATGTTCAGGACTTCGCCTGCCAGTGCCTGAACAGAGATGTGTGGAGTAACGATGCAGTAAAGACCATCATCAGAGAACACTTCATATTCTGGCAGGTATGCAGTTTTCAGAACCCAGTGTCACATGTGATCTGTGATGCTTTGTCACTCCCACAAACTTTGTGTTGATGTCATTCTGAAGAACGGTTCAGACATTTGGGGTTAAAACGGATTTGATGGGATGGTCCTTTTCAGCTTTATTGGGGAAATGATTTTACTTAGAGGTGCAAAATTAGAAACGCGTTGGCACAGTTCCAGTTCAGTGATCCAGCCATGATGCATCATATTGTAAGGGCCTGGTTTTATCGAAGCCAGATAGTTCTTAAGATGTGCTGTCCAACCGGGTCAGAAATCAAATGTGCTGATATTTTATTTGAGCGTGCACACTGGAAAGTAGAGCGAAATGAGCTGGCAGTTACTGAGAGGGTCGGGGTTTAATTTAAACCTTGAGAGTGCATATTTGTAGACAGTCTTAGCATGTTAATACTGATTGTGTTGCATTGAGTTGTATACATAAAAAGTGCCAAACATAGGTTGATAATTATTGCAAAAAGGGAGCTAGAATAAGGAGACGGATACCCAGCCAATCACACTGCAGAGTGAGTGTGAATGTTAGATTGTCTCGGACAGTTGCAGATGATGGGCAACCTTCCATTCAGCATCAGAAAGTTGTGGAGGAAGGGATGCTTCTGAAGCTACCCAACAATCATCACATATAACAAGCAGTTGGAACAAACCGTAAATCCAGCTAAAGTCCTCCCACAGGCTAAAGAAGAAAAGTTGGTGTAATGGTAACAAGAAAATGCAAAAAAAAAAAACATTTTAGAATTTATCATTATAAGTAAGAACACTTAAGTTACTTCTTGTGTGTCACGTTCATAAGTGCGTGCACCTGTCTTGCTCATATGAGCTCATATAAATACGGCATTTAATCAACTCAGAGGAAAGACTCTGACAAACAGCTGGAAATAAGTTGTGATCTAATAATGCGATGGCGTGCAGCTCAGACTTGCACCACGTTGAAAATGATTCGGAAATGTTACTGGGTCCAGCCTCATAAGATTACTGTCGACTGGGACTTTTACGGGACAGTTCCCCAGCGTGCTCATTCAGACATGATGTCGTCGTGTTCAGATGCAATCGGATGAATGGAAAGAGTGCATGTCTGACACTAATCAATCACTAATCACTATCATCACATCAAGTCCCTCTTTGTGCTGAGGTCATAGTCCAGGCTCAGATATTCACATGTCGCTCAGTTCAGGTATGAAGGTATTGAATTGTGCGTTTTCTCTCTTTTCAGGTATATCATGATAGCGAAGAGGGACAACGATACATCCAGTTCTATAAACTGAATAAGTTTCCCTACATTTCCATCCTCGATCCCCGGACAGGTGAGTGTTTGTTGGAAGTTAGTGGCAGCAGAGGTTAAGTCGTCCGTGCTGCCATTGGCCTCTTGAACATGTAATTCTCTGTTTTTTCATATGAATTATAATGTAATGATAATAATGATGATGTGTTTTGTTGATGATGATTGTGTTTACTTCTAGCTTTGTCACAAATGGCTCCTCAGGGATAATAAAGTTTATCTTGCTCTCGAACAAACACAGCCGGGCTTTAATCAAGAAAATGTGATCGACCCGAAAGATACAATAACAATGCTCACACTCTGATAGATCTCTGGAGTCTATTAAAAAAGTATCATACACAGTTCTGATGCTTGATCTTCAATACCACCATACAGTGTATCTGATTTTAGTTGGTTTATTATATACATTTTTGAAGGAGGACAGTATAAAGTGCTTGTGCGCGTAACTTTTGCTCGACGAAGGAACATTATAAGAAGTCATTTAAAAATAATAGAGAGCCTTGTATTATTAAGAAATGGATCAATACTAGCCAGCAGTAGTTTTTAAAAAAGTGCAGATAAACTTGCACTGTACTGATATCTGCATCGCTGTACAAACAGTGCAAAAGCCATGTCAGTTTGTGGACTTCTCACCCGAGAACATTCAAATTTGATGTCTCTTTTTAACACTTCTCATTTCCTGGTTTTGTTGACTTTTTAAATAAGGAGTATTATTGATCTGTTCTGTTCAAACTGTGTTCAATGCAGGTCAAAAGATGGTGGAGTGGAACCAGTTGGATGTGGCGTCGTTCCTGGAGCAGGCAACTGGCTTCCTGGCAGAGCACGGGCAGCTGGACGGACCGTCCTGTCACGCACCCCCTGCTAAACGAGCTCGCTCTGTGAGTTTCTCATCTCATGTGTCACCTCTAATTCTTACTCCGTTCACTCTGTTTTCATTCCGAGCTCTCCTCTCTTTCTGTGACTCCGCTGGAATTTCCTCTGTCACAGCTCAGATCAGCTTTAGAGGCATCATCTGGGCCTTGAGTTCCCAAAATTTTGCAATACAGCTTTGCCAAATGTCTTCAGCGTCGAGTGTCATCAGTCATTTTCAGAAATTATCACTATTAACGTATTTCAACCCCCATGGTATTTATTTTGTCAGTGGCACACAGCCGTGGGTATTGAGTTAAGTTCTGCTCCTCTTTGTGTTGTTTTTCCCAGCTCTTTGAGATGTTTTCTACAGCTGCACGCTCTGTTTTCTGTTCCAGGAGAGTCTGATCGACGCCAGTGAAGACAGTCAGCTGGAGGCAGCGATCCGAGCCTCCCTACAGGAGACCCACTATGAGTCCTCGAATGTCCCGGAACCCCCCGACTCCCCCCGATCCGACGACGAGTCGGACGCAGAGCCTTTCTCTGACAGCGAGGGGCCCATCTCGGTAGATGGGTCAGACAGTGAAACGCCGGCACCCCACGAAGAGAAAAGTTCTACCAGCAAACACACCCCGGCCCCTTCGGCCACTGCAGCCCAGCAGCGTCTACATCCTGATAGTTCCACTTCTTCCCACAGAAAGTCTCCATACAAAGAAAACAACCACAGTCACAAGAAAGAGGAGAGCAAAAAGAACCACCTGGAGCCCTCGGCTGCCGGTCCTCGCCATCCTCCGCCTGATGCAGACTCCGGGGGAAACCACTGTGCCCCACTAGCCGAAAGTGCTGGAAGCTCCAAGATCAGCACCACCACAGCCTGTGATGTGGACTGTCCTGACGACAACGGTACGGCCGACTAAAAGCCTGAGTCATGCTGTTTGGAGACACTAGGTTATAGCTGGGATGTGCCCAGATACTGCTGTGACACTTCTCTCATTTTGAGCTTTGCTATGTTTACCATATCAGACGTTTTCCTGGCTCAGAAATTGTGGTCTTGGTTTGTACAACAACTGAATCATTGTTTTTTGTTTTACACACTTTAGGTCCCAAAGCCAGGTTGATGCTTCGTTACCCAGATGGACAGAGAGAGCAAATTTCATTGTCTTCAAAAGCAAAACTTTTGGTGAGTACAAAATGCATTTGCTCGAATTTCCAGTTACATAAAGCACACAGTTTTTTTCTATAATGCCTGATCAATAATGAGTATTTACCTTCTGCATCCTAAGCAGTTTCTGGGCATATTTCACTCATATTTTGACTGACTGTGGGCTCATTTTTCACTACAGTATAAGGCACCTGCACCTCTACTGTGTGGAAACAGTGTAACCATGGCTAGACATAGAGTTAGCTTAATTCTTAATTTACTTAAATACAAAGCGTGCAGTCATTTTTATTTTATTATATTTTTTACAGAATCTGACTTGTGCACATGTTTTATTTTTGATTTTTTTTTTTAAATGAAACTTGTAGAATAAAGTGACTTTAATGAAATATAACAAAAGCCACACATTATTTGGTTCAAGGAATGTCTGAAAGTTGAAAATCCAACCATTTTGTCTGTTTTTATGGTTTCTGGCTCTGATAAGTGGTGTCATTTTGGCAGGTCTTGGGGTTAATACGTGAATATTGATTCTTCCTTTTTAATGTCTCACCTGCTCTATATTACTGTCTCCCTTCAAGGCCCTGGTAAGACACGTCCAGTCCAAGGGTTACCCTAATGAACGCTTCGAACTCGTCACCAACTTTCCCAGAAGGAAGCTAGCCCACTTGGACTATGACATCACGCTGCAGGAGGCAGGGCTTTGTCCGCAGGAGACTGTATTTGTGCAGGAGAGGAACTAGCCTTCCCAGACACGTTCACTTTTTTGCTCGTCTGTATCTCTGGTAGACATCACCCTTACACAATGATCTGGGACGATGTTACTGGCCTCGACCCCGTAACCTTCTGTTCTGGAAGTAGGCCCCGTTTTTTTGCCAAGACAGCTGTAAGTGGATGGACTACTTTCACCGCCACTCCACTAGTCTGAATACTGACGTCTCAACTGACAGCCTAATCCCTTCGTAGTGCTCTACAATTGGCCAGTAAGGTGTTATGGATGCCAGCACTCGTTAAGTTTTAGAATTGAACATATTCTGTTCAGATGCCGGTCTCATTTGGTTTTGAAACGCTGAGGCACGTCAGGACAGAATATATTTATCACAAAAGCTCCTATTCAAATAAGAAAACCTCAAACAATGGATCACTAATTGATGATGGGCCGCCTGGGACTTGTACAAAAAGACTTTTACCTCCGAGAAAAGGACGTTAAATGTCAGAGTTTATTTTCTAGCTCTTCTTGTTATTTTCTGTACCTGGGACAGGTAAAGGGAGGCTCATTCTTGTTTATTTTGACACAAATTTGGTCTCTCACTCAGTCATTGTTTAAAAAAAAAGTCGTAATCATTTGGATGGAGGGGCGCTAAGAGTAAAAGGTCCAAATATTACAAGTCAAGAAAATGTGTCTTTTAATACAGAAGGGAATGAATGAAGGGTGGTACATCTCATCAGTCGGACCTACACTGTACAGAGATGGTTTAGAAAGACTGATATTTAGCTGTAGTCATTGTTTCCTTTCTTTTTTTTTTTTTTTATATGCTGCCAAGAAAATATGCTGATGTTGAAATATAACCACCAAAAACAACAGGAGATTCTGCTTGGTCTTTTGTCAGTTTTTTTTGTTTTGTTTTGTTTTGTTTGTTTTTTTGTGAAGTGGTTTGTGTCTTTTGAATGAAAGTATAAAATCCAAAAAAAGACGAGTAAAGCAAATAAGAAACACAGAAAACTCCCAGATTCAAATGCAACAACACACAACCGATTGAACAGGGTTTATGAGAAGATCCAGCAAGTTATTGACACGTTTTGATACTGAAATATGTGTCAGTTACGCTGCAGTAAGTCTGATTCAGCTCTTACATTTAATGTTTTTTGGACGTTCTTGTTGTGTTTGGCTGTTCTCTTCACTTGTGTGCAGGTTAGTGAAGACTGAACAGCAGTTGGAGGTGTACAGTTCTTCATAAAGACAGTTGGTGGTGGTAACGTGCCTT
The DNA here is from genome assembly GCF_000690725.1 of Stegastes partitus. Lineage (NCBI taxonomy): Eukaryota > Metazoa > Chordata > Actinopteri > Pomacentridae > Stegastes > Stegastes partitus. The sequence continues at coordinate 32,009 of NW_007578146.1, read as the reverse complement.
AAATGACAGCAAGTCACATTTAAATGTAACGAAGAACACCATTAACCAACGTTCAGAAATATTCAAACAGCAAGCGTTTCATGAGGTAGAAGATTAGTCGGTTCTATCTCCTGATTCACGTGTAGTTGCTTTTGCATTCGTAGGAGATTTTCTGTATTCAGAAGTACTCCAGGCCTGGAAGAATGGAGGTGATGTGCACTGCCATGTTACTCTACTAATGTCAGAATAAGCTGTGAGGTTAAACATCAGCTTGCACTTCTGATGACTGAAGCTAATAGGCCTTTTGAGGTATTTGTTCTGCAACAAACGATGTTGTCTTGGGAGTCCAACCATTTTCATTGTGAATAACAAAACCCCCGCGGCGGAGGAGTGTAACTGTTGATGCCAAAATTTTTTTGATCGATATGAAATACCTGTGACCATTCCCCATCGCTAGTTTTGAACAAATTGTTCTCACTTTGATGGTAAAAAGTTTTAATAAAAATATAAAATCGGAAGGTTTGACCACTACTGTTGTAAAAAACACATGAATCGCCGGGCGGCTCATTAAATTGCGCACCTACTTTTAACACTTCCTATCGAATGAGGGCCGATAATCGTAACAGGGTCTGTTCCGGGCAACGGTCAGAGTTAAAAGAAAAGGACTTGCAGCTGTACAAACAGATGAGGACACTGACTCAGTTTCACTCCCCCCACTTGTTTGGATATTACAGTACTTGGCGTTCATTCCTTCACCAGCTGCTTTTTGTGGGTGGAAGAATAAAGCTGAACAACTAAAACCCCGTTTGTCCCACAAACGACGGCATTATCCCAACGAGGTGTTTCACATGAGGAATGAAATGTCAAACACGGTTATGTAACTCATGTTGAGATTATCATGTGTTGGAAATCTCGTCTTTAAATTAGCAAACTCTTTTTCAATTGATATGGAAATTTTACACTTGTTTTGCTGATTTTGGAGTCCAGACAAAGAATGTTATTTTTGTTTTTTAATCGTGCTGAATCAGGATATTTGGTGCTTCCAGTAGAAAAGAGAAAAAAAAGCCCAAAGGTCGAAACAACTGTGCTGAAATTTTTAATGAAGCATCCAGGACAGCAGCCCTCAGACCTGGTTTGTTTTAGGGGTTTGTCTGTTGCATAAAAGGCTGTCGACCCCTGTCACCTTAGGCCCTTTCAGCTAGTTCTGAGAATCAATCAATAGAAGTTAATGTGTGATCAGTGAGCCAGAGTTTAAATGACAAATTACAAGATTTCACACATGAAGCTCAGTTTTCTCGTATGCACGTCTCAGCCAGCATGATGCATGAGCAGCATAATGCTTCTGTGACTCTGAGGGAGCTTTTTAAGAAAAAAACAAACCCTAATGCTGTTACCGGGGTTGTTTTATTGATTTATTTTGGGCTGACGTGTACAAACAGAAAGCCTGTTATAAAACCAGAGGTGTGGGGTTTGACAGAAGTGGGCATTTAGGAAGGAAGCTGGAATTAAAGATTTTGGAGCCTGACCCATGCTAGAGACTGGATTCAAGATGTTCTGGCCTCTGCTGCATCAATTCTGACCTTTCATTGGCCTCATGGGATTCTTCCCACTTTATGACTGTGCAGTACTGAATTGCCAGAGAAGCCTGTGATGAAAGTCATTTAATTTTACTTCGACTTCAGCCCACGTACTGCAAGTGGTGAAAGCTCACTGTAAATAACATAATATTAACTTAGACGAGCAATATCTTTCATTCCGGATTGAGAAGCTAGATATATTTTTATGGAAAGTGTCTCTTTTCAGCCTGATGAAGAGTGTTAACGTGGGAATCAAGGTGACCGATAATCAAGTTAACTCCACCTTTACCTCTCAGTCGAATGCAAACAGTTTAAACTGATGTCGAGGCGCCGTTTACAGTATGACCGAGCAAATAAACGGAAGGCAAAGAAGAAATGCAATGAAATAAAACCATGAAGAATCAGTGGAGCAATTAAGCTTCGAGACAAAGTGAATTAACTAAAACAAGAACAGCTGGAAGTAAGATAAGGTGAAATTAAAAACCTAATTACTTTGAAGATAAAAAAATGAGACACACTTGATTTAATTAGCAGGTTTTGTGTACTTTACCTACAGTTCATATAAAACGTCCCTCAGAAATTCTCCCTCGACACTGAATCGTGGTCAATCGTTTGGCAAGAATTGACAAAGAAAGACTATCACAGTGAAAACATTTCTACAGGGTAATGTCAGTTAATTAAAACTATGAAATTTGTATAAGTATTCCCCATGTTTTCAGCAGGTGTTTAGTAGATTCACCTTTGGCCACAGCATTGAGCCTGTGTGGATGTGCACATCTGGACATGGACATTTTTTACACCATTTTTCTGCTCAAACTCTGTCAGGTCATGGAGGTTGTGAGCGAACAGCCCTTTTCAAGTCCAGCCACAAATTCTCAACTCCACTGAGGTCTCGGCTCTGACTCGGCTGCTCCAGAACACCTTTGTTGTCCACAAATTATTTCTGTGTAGCTTTGGCTGTATGCTTTCGGTTGAAAAACAAAATGTTCACCCCTTTATTCTTGCAGCCTGCATCAGGTTGTCCTCCAGGATTCACCTTTGAAAGCCCTCCAGGGCCTGCTGCCGAGGAAAGCATCCCCACATGATGATGCTGCCCCCACCGTGCTTCAATAGTGGGCAGTGATTATGTGCAGTGTTTCACATCTGGTTTTAAGCTCAATTTTGGTCTCATCAGACCAAAAAAATAAAAAAGAAATCTTCTTTCAGTTGACTTTAGAGTCCCACGTGCATTCTGGTGAACTCTAGTTATGATTTAAAGCAGGGGTGTCCAATCCTGGTCCTCGAGGGCCACAGTCCTGCATTTTTTAGATGTTTCCCTCTTCCATCAGGTGTGTTGGAAGATGGAAACATCTAAAACATGCAGGATTGTAGCTCTCGAGGACCAGGATTGGACACCCCGGATTTAAAGTGACCTTTTTTCAACAGTGTCTTTCTCTTTGCCACTGTCCCATAAAGCTTCGACTGGTGAAGAACAGGCAACAGTTGCTATATGCACAATCTCTCCCATCTCAGCCACTATAGCTTGTAACTCCTTCAGAGGAGTCATAGGTGTCTTGGGAATCTTCCTTTCTTGTCTCTTTCTTGATCGGTCACTCGGTTTTTGAGGACGGCCTGCTCCAGGCAGATTTACACATGTGCCATATTCCTTCCATTTCCATTTCTTAATGATGGATTTAACTGTATCCCAAGCAATATTCGTGCACACATATGCTTTTCAGTAACCTTTTTACATCGCTGCTTGGAGTGTTCTTTTGTCTTCATGATGTAGTTATATCCATGGTTACTAATGCACCAGTGACTGGACCTTCCACATACAAGTGTCTTCATACTACAATTCACTGCACTCAGATAATCTCCATTTCACTAATTATGTTATGACCCCCCCAGCCTCAGCCCTTGTCTGTCTCCCTCTTTTTCTCTCTCTCCCTCTCTTCTTCCTCCTCTCTACCTCTCTCTCTCCTCCTTTGCTCTCCCTCGCAGCCTCCCTGATTACAGCTCACCTGATTACAGCTCACCTGAGCCTAATCACCACAGCTCCTTTAAAAAACCAGCTCATTCCACCACCCCCTGCCAGACCATAGACCAGGGGTGTCGACATCCGGTCCTCGAGGGCCACAGTCCTGCATGTTTTAGATGTTTTCCTTCTTCCAACACACCTGATTCAAATGATCAGGATCGTTATCAGACTTCTGCAGAGCTTGATGATGAGCTGATCATTTGAATCAGGTGTGTTGGAAGAGAGAAACATCTAAAACATGCAGGATTGCGGCCCTCGAGGACCGCAGGTCGACACCCCTGCCATAGACTTTCATTCCCTGTGCGTCTGCCGGTCCCCGTTCTGTCTCCTGCCTGCCATCTCAGAGCCACTGCAACCTGAGCCCGACCCCTTGTATCAGCTATTCTATCTCCACCTGGATCCTCCCTTCAGCCAGCCGTCTCCAGCCACTGGTCCCCCAACCTGTTTCCAGCCTGCATTCCCTGAGCGTGTCTGCTGCCCCCCTCCTTCTGCTTTAGTACCCTGTTTTGCCACTGCCCTGAGCCATCAGAGAAGTGCACATGGCCAGAAAATCCACAGCCACTTCAGGGACAGAGGTGACACTCGGCACATGTGGCAGGGCATCCAGGCCGTCACCAACTCCAGGACAACATCCCCGACGACGACGCCTCCCTGCTGGATGCGCTGAACGACTTCTACACTCGCTTTGAAGCACAGAATGATGAGTCGGCGAGGAAGACCAACCCTCCCCCCGACGACCAGGTGCTGTGTGTCACCACGGCCGACGTGAGGAATACGCTTCACAGAGTCAACATTCCTGGCAAAGTGCTCAGGGAGTGTGCAGATCAGCTGGTGGATGTTCTCACAGACGTCTTCAACACCTCCCTAAGCACCTCCATTGTTCCAACGTGCTTCAAAGCCACCACCATCAATCCCCATGCCAAAGAAGTCGTCAGTGTCCTGCCGGAATGACTGTCGCCCCGTTGCATTCACACCCATCACAATGAAGCGCTTCGAGAGGCTCGTCTTGAGGCACATTAAGATCCTGCTGCCCCCCTCACTAGATCCCTTGTAATTCGCATATCGTCCCAACTGCTCCACAGACAACGCCCTCCATCTGGCCCTCACCCACCTGGACAACAAAGACACCCACATCACAATGCTGTTCGTAGACTTCAGCTCAGCATTCAACACAATCGTCCCCCAGCACCTGATTAGAAAGCTCAGCCTGCTGGGCCTGAACACCTCCCTCTGCAACTGGATCCTCGACTTCCTGACTGATAGACCCCAGTCAGTCCGGATCGGGAGCAGCACTTCCAGCACCACCACACTGAGCACGGGGCCCCCCAGGGCTGTGTGCTCAGTCCAATGCTGTTCACTCTGCTGACTCACGACTGTGCAGCGATGCACAGTTTGAACTACATCGTAAAGTTCGCTGATGACACGACCGTGGTGGGTCTCATCAGCAGGGACGACGAGTCGGCCTACAGAGAGGAGGTGCAGCAGCTAACAGACTGTACCAAGTCAACAACCTGTCTCTGAATGTGGACAAGACTAAAGAGATGGTTGTGGACTTCAGGAGTGGACAAAGGGAGCATGCTCCACTGAGCATCGATGGCTCCACTGTGGAGATCGTCCAGAGCACCAAATTCCTTGGTGTCCACCTGGCGGAGTCCCTCACTTGGTCCCTCAACACCAGCTCCATAGCAAAGAAAGCCCAGCAGCGCCTTAACTTCTTGCGGAGGCTGAGACAAGCCCACCTCCCACCCCCCATACTGACACTATTCTACAGAGGGACGACTGAGAACATCCTGAGCAGCTGCATCACCACCTGGTTTAGAAACTGCACTGTCTCGGACCACAAGATCCTCCAGAGGGTAGTGAGAACAGCAGAAAAAAATCATTGGAGTGTCTCTCCCCTCCATCAAGGACATCTACACCACACGCTGCACCCCAAAAGCCACCAGCATTGTGAAGGACCCCACAAACTCTTTACACTCTTGCCGTCTGGCAGGAGGTTCAGAGGCGTGCGGGCCCACACGGCCCGACTGTGCAACAGCTTCATCCCTCAAGCAATAAGACTGTCAAACATTCAAGGACTGGACTAACACACACACACTACCTCCATTATGTTGTCATTGTCTGTGTTGTGTTGTTTTGTTTGCCGTGTTTAAATTGTACGTTTGAACTGCCTGTTTTTTATATTGTACTACTGATTGCATATTTCTATTTTTATTTTATTCTATTTTTTGTCTTATTTTATTTCCTTTGCATAGATTGTATGTGGCTGAAATGACAATAAAGCCCTTTGAATCTCTCTTTGAATCCCCATTGTTGGTTTAACTTAGTTTTTTTTTTTTGTTTTTTTTTTTTTAGTTTCTATTTTTTTTTTTGAGCTTTTTTGCCTTTATTAGGACAGTCATGAGAAAGCCATGAAAGTAGGGAAGGAGAATGGGGGAAGGAGTTGCAGCAAAGGGCCATGAGTGGGATTCAAATCCATGGCTGCAGCATTGGGGACTATAGCCCCTGTACCTGGGTCACCAGCTCAACCAGGTGAGCTGAAGCAGCGGCCTGGCTTAGTTTTTATCTTAAGATTTCTTAGGTTTTCTCTCAGTTCTTTCTCCCCGATCCCCCGCTGTGACAGTCACATCTGCCACCCCTAGAAGATGCCTTGCTACCCCAGTTCTGAACGATTTAATTCAAATATATGTATGAAATACATATGAAAATGTATGAAAATATTGATTTACAAGATGTAAATAAATGTCTTAACATTTAACCAAAGTGTATTCATTGTTTTGAGATAATTTGAAGGGAAAACCCTGAAAGCATCACGTGTCAATGGAGAGGCTGTAGGTTAGTTGTTATACGGGTAGGCCATTTGTTGTGTGTTAAGAGGTTTAATTCCCTTCTTCTGCAAGTGTAACTGTTGGTGAGTTATTACTCAAATTCTAAAAATCTAAAGTTCACAAATTCTACACAGATATGCTCAGAGAACATAGATCATCCCACACAAAGTTTGTGGCCGGCTGGAAAAAGCGAAAGTCCAGATAGTGAAACTCGGATTGCTTGTGAATGCACCATGAAGACATACCGGTTCTACTACTTTCACATAGCAGCTGACATCAGCCCTGATCAAGTCGACCTCGCTCAGGTGGACGACAGGTGCGGCCAGCAAGACGTGACGGTCAGACAGCAGGTAGACTGGGTGAGACCACACAGTAGCATACATGTACACAACACGCCGACTTTAGACTCTCTGTCAGGTTTTGTTTCATGTCGATAGACCACATAAAACCGGAGATATGATGTTATGAACGCGCGTGCAGGCCTCGACATCGCCGTCACGTGTTGTGACGGACAAAACGAAAGTGAGAGACGTTTGTGGAAGTGTACGTCCTATAATGTGTTTGTCTGCCTTATGTTGGAGCAAAACTATGTTCAGGAGTGGCACAGATAGAAACAGAAAGAAAGCCACACCTGCTTTGTCTACTGTTGTTTACTTTTTCAAATTCATATCTGCCTCCTATGGTGACATCTTCAACCTTCAAAATGCTTCCATAAGCATGTTTGTGGTTTTTATTAATAAATAATACATTTTTTCTAATTGGATTTTGTATTTTTTTGTGTTTTTGAGGCCAAAATGTTAATATAGTTGGTTAAAGTGAAAAAATAGTTGTCAGATCATATAAGTGGGGGGATTATAACCTGTGGCTCTGAAAACAGGCTTTAAGTCAAAAGAAATCCCACATTCACTCAAACAATGCAAATACATGTCTGTAAAGATCCTCAGTCCTCCAGGTCATGATTATTCTCGTAGTGTAATCGTAACAACTGGACTGGCTTGAGTTTCTACGTTTAAACTATGAGAATGTAAATATAGCAGTAAAACTGCAGCAAAACTTTGTCTCTAAATAAGATTGTCCGGCGTTTGGCAGAACAACACACTAATCGCCGTATTCAGCTCTTGTAGATCCACGTCGTATGTACGCTGCACTGGCTTTGCTCACTGATGTAAGTCATGAATATGGCATGTATATCCTTGTTCTATTTTGCCAGAAAGATATGGTTCACACCATGTTATTGTTTTACGTGTATTGTTGAAAAATCAAATGTTAAAAGCATTTCCATCCGACAACTATTGCCCTGAAGTCTGGCTTGTGATCAACAGCTAATAAACAACTCATGTTCAGAACTGCCAGACAAATAACAATGATATTTAGGTATGTAACATTTATTTCAGCAGTGTTTGTGTCAATTTGATGACTCCTGCTGATTGGAACGTGCAAAAGTGTCTGAAGATTTGGTTTAAAGAAATAATGTTTTTTTTTTTTTTATTTAATGAAGTTTATTGGTGATTCTAAATTGTCCATAAATGTGAATATGAGAGTAACTTTCTGTCTCTAAATGTAGCCCAGTGATAGCCTGGTTACTTATCCAGATGTCCCCTGCTGTCACCCACCCCTGTGCCGCGATCCTAATGAGGATTAAGTTAAATATACACACACACACGTATGCCACCCCCTAAAATCTATATGCCACCCCTTTGCCACCCCATTAATATTTCTCTAGATCCGCCCTTGGCTGTGACAAATTATGCGACTTCTTGCACCAACTGGCAGCACCTGAACTAAGTGAGTCACTTTAAAGGGGTTAAATACACTTGTAATACCTGATCTCACATTTTATATGTTTAATTATTACTTTGTAGTAATCTGTTGTCACTTTGACATAAAAGAGTCTTGAAGAGAGGAAAACTTCCAAGGGGGGTGAATACTGTTTTTTTTTTTTTTTATAGGTACATCTGAAGAGTATGTGTTTATATGATGCAACAGACCTAAAAACAAAGCCTAGCGTTACACACAACTTAACACTTCTGCTTCTACACAGACAACAAAGACATTTTTGTGCGCAGATCTGACCTTCGATGTCTTGCTAATGCTGTTCTCTGCAGGTTTCAGGACAACGATCATGAGTGATGAGCTTATCTGCTGTGATTTCACACTGTCAGGAGTTAGTGGACTTTAATCTGTGTCGGACATGCAGTTGGTCACAAGAATCCTACAACTACACAAATATCATCTAAAAATACTGACTATTACCAGTTAATAGCACTCAGTACTCAAATTTACTACCACAAATGTAAATACATGAGTGTATTGCTCATTGTTGTTGCTGTCTGGTGTCTCTGCTATAGATACAGAATAGAAACAATGCAGGAGACAAATAAAAATCAACCCTGTTTTTGTATAAATAATGCACACAGTAAATGTCAACCTGTGGATTGAGCACAGATGTGTCATCGGCACAGATCGACATTTGAGCAAATGCACACTCGCAAGACAAATAATGAGGGCCAAAAGCATTCTTTATGCGGAGTAAGATCGATAATTCAGCTGTTACTGCGAAGGTAAAACAGCGGCTAAAACAAGCAAATGTAAATAAAAAAAACAGGCAAGAGGTCACACACACACACACAACTGAGCTGGAAAGTTAAGGTACTGAGGAGGTGAGTTGAGGCTAAAGATTGCACAGCCTGAGTCTGATGAAAACAAGGGCGAAGGAAGCAGGTGACGACTTATGGGGGAAAACTGAGGTAAAGCAGTGGACAGGTATGGAGCAACAGGGTTTAGAGCAGATGAAATCATGACCGTCAACTACAAATCATTCGATCTCAGCATATTACACATTACAGCTAAATGTCGTCAGAGTTCTGCATTTATTTTCTGTTTTAAAAAGCAGATTAAGCACTTTAACATTTTAACATTTATTATATTTTGTACTGTAGTTACTTTGTATGCTTTATAGTTAGAGTTGGGGTCATTAAATTGCCAAAGTGGGACAAAAAAACAAACAGGTATAAATATCATGAATGGCAGGTTGAGGTGAGGGAAGGTCAGGCTTGCATAGTTTGTAGTGAGTCAGCAAAAAAGCAGCGTTTTTTTGTCTTTACACATCAAAATCTTGCGGATCAGGGGTTTTGCTTTTTGGATATTTAATTACCCGGGTTTCCTTCTCCTGAATTACTTATCAATGCTTCCTGCAAGTTAATGAAGTTGTTATTGTACCACCTTGAGAATGGCCTTCCCTTTTAAGAAATATCTTCTTTTTGTTGACAAATGTCTTCTTTAATTTTACATGTAAACATTTTTATTTACTCCAGATTACCATAAGTGCATGATCAGTGTCTCTATAACAAACCACCTTAATTAATGTCAAGCTGACTGAACTGAACGCATTTTCTTTACGCTAACAAGTCAATTTAACTTCAGCACTTCAACATCAGAACAACTAGGTGACCACATTTCTAAACTGATTGGAAGGTTATTACAAAATCCTGTTGATTTTCCATTAAAAAAAGAAACAGAACTTGGCTTCGCTCTCCCATTTTTGTATTGCATCATTCCCCATTCATTCAATTTTTATGCACAAATAAAGGACAAAATGCATTAAGGTGTCAGATTTAGAAGTCATATAATATCCCTCTTACTTCAAATCTCATTCATACTTTTATTTATTACCGTGTTTAGCTTTATTACTGTAACCATTCTCTACTCCAGTACGATGAGATTTTCTAACTGAAGTAAAGGCACAGACCAAAGCATGAAGACCAACAGGACCAACGGGACAAACAAAAAAGAAAAGTGATGCATCATGACAAAGCTTGAGGGCGTTTAACCACTTAAGCCGGTTTTGACAAACCAGCTTTGGATGCAGGATTGTTCTCTGAAAACACAGCAGGGCTGTCATGGTTAAAAAGAGTCATTAATAAAAAGACTTGATCATTTATTTGGGTTCAGATCAGCATGATCTGTAAATTATACCCTAGAATAATTACTTAATATGTCCTCTTATCTGACACGAATGATGAAATGGGGAAGCCACAGTAAATATCCACTCGTCCAAAATCCCTTTTCGGATGTTGCCCCACTGAAGGTTCCTCAATAAACATGAAAGGTATTATGAAAGATCCATCTGTCCATTATCTGTACAGCTCTTAATCCTCACTAGGGTCGTGGGGGGCTGGAGTCTATCCCAGCCGACTCAGGGTGAAGGCAGGTTCACCTGGACAGGTTGCCAGTCTATCACAGGGCTACACTTAGAATTGTGAAAGATATTAAGTGATATTTCAATTCGTTTGGTGGATGAGAACAAAGAAGGAGGTGCTACTGGTTTAATATGCAAATCAATGTGAACCTGGGCAGCAAGAAGATCCCCGGTTTGCCTCCTGGTTAGGACACCTGGGATCTTTCTGGGT